>NW_027666947.1:0-87500 GCF_963457725.1 Sprattus sprattus | reverse complement strand
CTGCTTATTATGTGTAGGTTTTTAAGGATGCAATGTGCATTGTGGTCCGGTGCTTCCGCCCTGTATAGCTTTTCCTCTTAAGCTTTTCACTTTAATATAAAGTATTCAATCCCTACTTTGTAGGATGTCACTCAAGATAGTTAAGGATCCTCTCAGAACACTCTTACAAAGTCTCGACGCGAGAGCTTTTGCACTGCTCTTAGAAAGTCCCATTCTCTTGAGGATCTTGTTGTTGGGTTTATGCCAGAGGCCCCTCGCTCCCAGTGGAAATCCGTGTATTTCCACTTCCTCTACACCCATGACCTGTTTCACCAAGTACTTGATGGGTTTGTAGTGCTTTACTTTCTCTCGGCCTGCGAGTTTTAGTGTGTTGATGTTCCTTTCAAACCGCACTGTCACATCCAGCACCATTGCCTTACCATCTTTGCAAAAGACCAAGTCTGGGCGTCTCACATTTGGTCTGCTTCCAAATTCTTTCTCCCTGTGGACAACCCAGCCCTGCTTCTTCGCAGCGACTGCCAGTCGATGGCATGCAAAATTGTGTCGCTCCAGTCGTTTCGCCCTACCGCTGGGACATGCTCCGAGGAGGTGTGAGGCGGACTCAAGCCTCGCGTGACAGCCTCGGCAACTCGCGTTCCACTTGCTTTGGCCCCTTGCCATAAATTCCCTGGTAGGGTAGACGCTCGCTTGTAGCTGTAGTGCTTGTGAGCAGAATTTGTGTTGCACTTTTGGGAGTTTGGAGAGCCAGGCATTAGACTCTGGAGAGTCTTTGAACCAGGCTATTCCAACTCCCTGCACCGATTTGCCTGCCCACCGGTCGAACTCTACATCTTGCCACTCGCATGGTCTCTTGTACCGGGATAGCTGAGGGGCCCCATCTGCTTCAGTAACGTTTGTTACTGGCACACCCTCTGGAGTTGGTAATTTCTCCAGTTGCCCGCCCGCTTTGAGCCAAGCTCTTCTCCAGTCCTCCAGCCCGTTCTGGTCCCAGGCTATCTTTCTGATGACTTCATCATCAGAGTGCAAAAGTTTCCACAACCGCTTTGCCTGCATAGCAGGAATAACGGCGCTCAACTTTTGTAGTCCCAGACCTCCGTCTCTCGCTCTAGCATAGAGCAACCCATCACATGTGGTCTGCGCTAGACCCAGCCATGTTTTTACTGTGCTACGTAGTAGCCGGTCCAGCAGTCGCAGCCGAACTATACTGTAGTCGCTGTGGTCGGCCCGGTAGAAATGCCTGGGGATTATGAAGGTCTTAAGCAGCCAAATCTTTTGAGGGGCAGTTAATGGTGTCGCCCCTACCTTATCCAGCGCCACTTGTAACTCTTTGAGAATGTCGGGTTTCTCGAGGCCCCTCACTGGACCGACCTGAATTCCCAGATATCTTACCGCCCTTCCACTTTCAACCATTTCTATTGGTGTCCCCTCGATCTGCCAGGGGGGACAGTCATTCACTTTCATTTTCATGCTGTGTTTCAAGGGGGTAACCATGAAGCCGAAGCACTTGCTTGCGTGCATCTTAAGCCCCGTCAGGGCACAGAAGTCATTCAGGATTCTGATATTGAAATCCATGTTCTTCCATGTGTCGCTGACCAGCACCAGGTCATCTGCGAATGCAAGCGAGACCAGCTTTGTGTCTGCGATCTTTACTCCCTTACCGAGGCTTTCCAGTGTGTGGAGCAGTGGATCAAGAGCCAGATTGAAAAGCAATGGGGACAGTGGGTCACCCTGCTTCACACCGACTTTCATTGCAATGGGTTCAGATTGTTCTCCCCCGGCTTCAATGCAAGTTACGCCCCCGTCGTACGAGCTTTGTATTGTGTTTATGATGTGTTCATCCAGACCTCTCTGCCTGAGCACTGCAAGCAAGTGCTCGTGTGTCACCGTATCGAAAGCCTTTGCCACGTCCACGAGCACCACCGCTAGTGACTTTCTCTCCCTCCTGCTGGCTTTAACCAGACTTTGAAGGATGTGAAGATTCTCACTACAGCCAGGAGAGTCCCTGAACCCTCGCTGCCTGTCGTGGATAGTGCAGGCTTTCGTAAGGCGCCCATTTAGCAGTCGTGAGAACAGCCGCATCAGCATCGAGCCGATAGTGATTGGGCGCCAGTTATTCGGGTCATTCAACAGCAGAGGGTCGGAGGTCTTTGGTATCAGTACAGTTCTCGCGGGCTTTACACACTGAGGTATGAACCCCGCCGCAAGCCAGCTGCCAAAGAGTTTTGATAGCTTCACACCCTTCGGGTCCCAGAGGAGTAGGTCATCCCGCCCGATGCCGTCCGTGCCTGGTGCCGATTTCCTGTCCGTCTTTCTGAGGTGTGTGAGCACCTCTTCGGGGGTGAACAGGGTGGAGAAGTGTTCGTTGTCCGCCCCGCTAGCGGCCTTAAAGCCTCCCAAGCCCTTGAAGGCACCTTCTGACCCCATCCAACGCCTTTCAAACACTTCGTGTAATTGAGGCAGCGGGACTGGGCAGTCGGTCGCTTCACTCCCGTCAAGGACATAGCTAACAAGCTTAGCCGGGTCCGTACTCATTAGTTTTCTGAGTTTATGGACCTCATCTCTTCACCCTCTTCATTTCTCGCTTGCTTCGGGGCTTCATCGGCTCGCCAGCTTTGCTGTTCTTTTTGGTCGCTGGACCTTTTCTTCTCGCCTCCCTTATCACCATCGCCGTAGCGGTCTCAATGGCCACTGCTGCGCCCGGGTCCTTCCTGCTTGCCAGTGTGAGCGCCCGCCTGATTTCGTGTTCGTGAGTGTACATGTCAATGAGAGCACCAGCTTGCCACCTTAATTTTCTGTTGAGGCCAGTTACTGCTTGTAACCCTCGTGGCTGTATCAGCAGATTGAGTTCAGCAGGGATTTCCTGCCTCTCCAGGTTTGCCTCTGTTGGCTGCAGTAAGAGCTTAGTGCTTCTCCTGTGAGATTGCCGTCTCATGCACTGTCTTTTCTCTTTCACTTCGTGGGAGGACCTACCTGGAAGCTGACTTGCAATTTCCACATTCATGTAATATACAGAGTATTGGCCTTGCTCGAGAGCCTCCTCCATCTCCATCAAAGTTTTTAGTTCTTTTACAGACCACTTAGCCTTGCGACCTGTGGTCTTGCCCTTCTTCATCGCAGCCATTCCTTCTGGATGTTCTGGCAGATTTCTCTGCCCACCCCGTGGGGTTCCGGTTACTGTGCGGGGTGCAACACCGTACCTGTGATTTTTACAATCGACTTCCACTGCCGACAACGGTTAGGAAACCGAAAAACATATAATTTTATATTATATGATTGCTGTGTGACTTTTACAACTGATTTACACAATCCTCAGCAACGGCCTGCGAGCGGGAGGGGTCGACCGAAATTCCCTACCCTCCCAAGTAGAGGCGCCGTGGGACCTCAGCACCTGGGATGCTTTACGAAATCACCGGGGGCAGAAAGGATACTCCGGCGTACACCAAACACATTCACAAACACATTCTGTTTGCAGAGTTTGATTGCGATTTGTGTGTTATTTTTCTCCGGGGATTCATATGCAACTTAGGACATAGTTGCTTCAGGTGGGATTTGAACCTGCGATTCTCAGATGTTCTTCTGAAATCTTACCCTTTGCGGGTTTCGAACCTGTGCTCTTCAGGTTCGTGGTGCCGCGCCCTACCCACTGAGCCACCGTGCTGATACAGAATCCCACCTGTCAGTGCGACCAAGTCACCGATTCCTCCCACAGTAAATTTCCAGGCTATTTCCTCTTTCAGAGCCAATCTTTATCCCATAATAGGGGTAATTGCTAGCCAACTTCCCTCAATCATTTGGATCAACTCTGATATTTATTTAGCCTTAATGTTCTTGAGATTCGTTTTTGCCCGGACCCTATGACAGAGTCATAGTTACTTTTCCATAAGAGTCATAGTATGACTCTCTTATGGAACCTTAAGAGACTCATAGTTACTGGTTAACCATGGGTAAAAAAAAGTTGGGGGTGCTGGCGCGAGCTCCATGGCCTACCCTCCCGAGCCAAAACGGTCAGTCCGACGACAGTGCACTTTTTTCGGACACTCTCTGAGGATTCCCCTTAAGCCTGGAGGATGCCAAAAAGAGGTTTTGCCACCGGGTACCATCTCGGGACTAGAGAGCTCCTTTTCAGAAGCCTCCTGGAGGATTGTAACAAGGCCCCAGAAGCTCATAGAGAGTCCGTTGATGGTGCATCTTTCTCGGGCAAATGTTTTTGACATTATGGTGCATCTGGAAGTCGAAAACAAGGGACTCGAAGCTCGCAGAGAGTCCGTTGATGGTGCATCTTTGGCGGACACATGTTTTTGACATTATGGTGCCTCTGGAAGTCGAAAACAAGGGACTCGAAGCTGGTAAAGAGTCCGTTGATGGTGCTCTGTCCTCGGACACATTATGTTCACATCCTGGTGCCTGTGGAGGATGTAACTAGGGGTGTAGCTGCACATGGCCAGTCCGCTGAAGGTGACCTATTCTCGGACACATTCTGTCACATCCTGGTGCCTGTGGAGGATGTAACTAGGGGTGTAGCTGCACATGGTCAGTCCACTGAAGGTGACCTATTCTCGGACACATTCTTTCACATCCTGGTGCCTGTGGAGGATGTTACTAGGGGTGCAGCTGCACAAGGCCAGTCCGCTGAAGGTGACCTATTCTCGGACACATTCTGTCACATCCTGGTGCCTGTGGAGGGTGTAACTAGGGGTGTAGCTGCACATGGCCAGTCCGCTGAAGGTGCACTGTTCTCGGACACATGTTCCTCAAATCCTGGTCCTCCTGGAGGATATAGAGGGGTCTAGAGGCTCATGGCATGTCCGCTGAAGGTGCAGTATTCTAGGACACCTTTGAGCAGGGTCCTACCCCTCTGGAGGTCTGAAAATTCTGGATTTTTTCTAAGTCCATTTTGGTTAACCATGGGTAGGGTTTTGGTTAACCATGGGTACGAAAAAGTTGGGGGTGGTGGCGAGGGCTCCACAAAATACCCTCCCGACCGAAAACGGTCAGTCCGACGACCATGCACCTTTCTCGGACACCTTCTGAAAATCCCCCTAAGGCCTGGAGGATCACAGAAAGAGGTTTTGCCACCGGGTGACGGCGCGAAATCGAGAGCACCCTAAAAAAGTGGACTTAGGCTCAGAACGAAAAATAAAAAAAGTTCCACAAAGAGGTAACTCAGCCTCTGAGTGTCCGATTTTCAAGCGGTTTGAAGCGGACTGTTGACCACTCTCTCTTCCCTCTCCCGGAGGATATATAGGGGTCTAGAGGCTCAAGGCATGTCCGCTGAAGGTGACCTATTCTCGGACACATTCTGTCACATCCTGGTGCCTGTGGAGGATGTAACCAGGGGTGTAGCTGCTCAAGGCCAGTCCACTGAAGGTGCACTGTTCTCGGACACATGTTCCTCAAATCCTGGTTCTCCTGGAGGATATAGAGGGATCTAGAGGCTCATGGCATGTCCGCTGAAGGTGCAGTATTCTCGGACACCTTTGAGCAGGGTCCTACCCCTCTGGAGGTCTGAATATTCTGGATTTTTTCTAAGTCCATTTTGGTTAACCATGGGTAGGGTTTTGGTTAACCATGGGTACGAAAAAGTTGGGGTTGGTGGCGAGGGCTCCACAAAATACCCTCCCGACCGAAAACGGTCAGTCCGACGACCATGCACCTTTCTCGGACACCTTCTGGAAATCCCCCTAAGGCCTGGAGGATCACAGAAAGAGGTTTTGCCACCGGGTGACGGCGCGAAATCGAGAGCACCCTAAAAAAGTGGACTTAGGCTCAGAACGAAAAATAAAAAAAGTTCCACAAAGAGGTAACTCAGCCTCTGAGTGTCCGATTTTCAAGCTGTTTGAAGCGGACTGTTGACCACACTCTCCTCCCTCTCCTCTCCTAAACCTTCTGACCGATTGGAAACCGTGACCCGCCAGGGGAGGCACCCTGTCTCACAGGTCCCACCTCCCCGCCACCGCGGTCAGCCTCCAGGCCTGGGACGCCGAGGGCTCTACGGAGCTCTCTGTCACTGCGCCGAACCCTTCTCTAGCGAGAATTTGCCCCGGATGAGTGGGGAGAGGCATATTAGTGGCTGAGTTACCTGAGAAGCACAGGTTCGAACCCCGCGAAGGGCAAGTCTTGGTGAAACCACCCATTAAAGGTGTTAGTTTCGACGAAACCACCTGAAAATCGTAGGATCGAACCCCACATGAAGCAACTCGGTCCTTGTCACATAGGTCTCTCTGGCTCAAGAGGAAGGCTCGACTCTATAAGGCTCGACACATTGCATCCTTAAAAACCTACACATAATAAGCAGCTCAACACCCCGTAGTGCAACTGCGCTACACACTAAACAAACACACCAAACAGTGGGGCGTGCGAATCGGTATGAATCTCCGGTTTTCATGAGGCGAACTTGTGCTGATGACTGATCGTCTGAAGGCTGTGGCGGCAAGCGAGAAACGGAGCAAGCTATCTAGAATTCAATGGCGACCTCAGTTAGACGTCCAGCAGTGCTGGGAGCTCTGTGTGTGTCTGTGGGAGCCTCATGAAGCTCACTGTGTTTGGGGGCAGTGGGCTGGGGCTGAGGGCAGTACTGGGGGTTAGGGTTAGTGCTGGGCAGTGCTGGGAGCTCTGTGTGTGTCTGTGGGACCCTCAGAGAGCTTTAATAGCAGGCAGAATTTTTGGGCCTAAAGGGAGACAAGTGTGAGCCATTGGGGCTTGCTGTGACTTAATACAGTACACAGGGCAGTGTTTGGAGCTCTCTGTGTGTCTCTCTGACCTCTGGGGACCTTTAATAGACAGCAGGCTAATTAGGCCTGTCTGGGGAGGTGTGTGTGTCTGTAGGCCTCCCAGTAAGTGAACCCAACACACTGGGCAGTGTTTGGAGCTCTCTGTGTGTCTCTCTGACCTCTGGGGACCTTTAATAGACAGCAGGCTTCTTAGGCCTGTCTGGGGAGGTGTGTGTGCCTGTAGGCCTTCCAATAAGTGAACACAACACACTGGGCAGTGCTGGGAGCTCTCTGTGTGTCTCTCTGACCTTTGGGGACCTTTAATAGACAGCAGGCTTCTTAGGCCTGTCTGGGGAGGTGTGTTTGTCTGTAGGCCTCCCAGTGAGTGAACACAACACACTGGGCTGTGCTGGGAGCTCTCTGTGTGTCTCTCTGACCTTTGGGGACCTTTAATAGACAGCAGGCTTCTTAGGCCTGTCTGGGGAGGTGTGTGTGTCTGTCGGCCTCCCAGTAAGTGAACACAACACACTGGGCAGTGCTGGGAGCTCTCTGTGTGTCTCTCTGACCTTTGGGGACCTTTAATAGACAGCAGGCTTCTTAGGCCTGTCTGGGGAGGTGTGTGTGTCTGTAGGCCTCCCAGTAAGTGAACCCAACACACTGGGCAGTGTTTGGAGCTGTGTGGGTGTCTGTCTGACCTTTGGGGACCTTTAATAGACAGCAGGCTTCTTAGGCCTGTCTGGGGAGGTGTGTGTGAAAACCTTAAGAGACTAATGAAAACCTTAAGAGAGTCATAGTTACTTTTCCATAAGAGTCATAGTATGACTCTCTTATGGAACCTTAAGAGACTCATAGTTACTGGTTAACCATGGGTAAAAAAAAGTTGGGGGTGCTGGCGCGAGCTCCATGGCCTACCCTCCCGAGCCAAAATGGTCAGTCCGACGACAGTGCACTTTTTTCGGACACTCTCTGAGGATTCCCCTTAAGCCTGGAGGATGCCAAAAAGAGGTTTTGCCACCGGGTACCATCTCGGGACTAGAGAGCTCCTTTTCAGAAGCCTCCTGGAGGATTGTAACAAGGCCCCAGAAGCTCATAGAGAGTCCGTTGATGGTGCATCTTTCTCGGGCAAATGTTTTTGACATTATGGTGCATCTGGAAGTCGAAAACAAGGGACTCGAAGCTCGCAGAGAGTCCGTTGATGGTGCATCTTTGGCGGACACATGTTTTTGACATTATGGTGCCTCTGGAAGTCGAAAACAAGGGACTCGAAGCTGGTAAAGAGTCCGTTGATGGTGCTCTGTCCTCGGTGCCTGTGGAGGATGTAACTAGGGGTGTAGCTGCACATGGCCAGTCCGCTGAAGGTGACCTATTCTCGGACACATTCTGTCACATCCTGGTGCCTGTGGAGGATGTAACTAGGGGTGTAGCTGCACATGGTCAGTCCACTGAAGGTGACCTATTCTCGGACACATTCTTTCACATCCTGGTGCCTGTGGAGGATGTTACTAGGGGTGCAGCTGCACAAGGCCAGTCCGCTGAAGGTGACCTATTCTCGGACACATTCTGTCACATCCTGGTGCCTGTGGAGGGTGTAACTAGGGGTGTAGCTGCACATGGCCAGTCCGCTGAAGGTGCACTGTTCTCGGACACATGTTCCTCAAATCCTGGTCCTCCTGGAGGATATAGAGGGGTCTAGAGGCTCATGGCATGTCCGCTGAAGGTGCAGTATTCTAGGACACCTTTGAGCAGGGTCCTACCCCTCTGGAGGTCTGAAAATTCTGGATTTTTTCTAAGTCCATTTTGGTTAACCATGGGTAGGGTTTTGGTTAACCATGGGTACGAAAAAGTTGGGGGTGGTGGCGAGGGCTCCACAAAATACCCTCCCGACCGAAAACGGTCAGTCCGACGACCATGCACCTTTCTCGGACACCTTCTGAAAATCCCCCTAAGGCCTGGAGGATCACAGAAAGAGGTTTTGCCACCGGGTGACGGCGCGAAATCGAGAGCACCCTAAAAAAGTGGACTTAGGCTCAGAACGAAAAATAAAAAAAGTTCCACAAAGAGGTAACTCAGCCTCTGAGTGTCCGATTTTCAAGCGGTTTGAAGCGGACTGTTGACCACTCTCTCTTCCCTCTCCCGGAGGATATATAGGGGTCTAGAGGCTCAAGGCATGTCCGCTGAAGGTGACCTATTCTCGGACACATTCTGTCACATCCTGGTGCCTGTGGAGGATGTAACCAGGGGTTTAGCTGCTCAAGGCCAGTCCACTGAAGGTGCACTGTTCTCGGACACATGTTCCTCAAATCCTGGTTCTCCTGGAGGATATAGAGGGATCTAGAGGCTCATGGCATGTCCGCTGAAGGTGCAGTATTCTCGGACACCTTTGAGCAGGGTCCTACCCCTCTGGAGGTCTGAATATTCTGGATTTTTTCTAAGTCCATTTTGGTTAACCATGGGTAGGGTTTTGGTTAACCATGGGTACGAAAAAGTTGGGGTTGGTGGCGAGGGCTCCACAAAATACCCTCCCGACCGAAAACGGTCAGTCCGACGACCATGCACCTTTCTCGGACACCTTCTGAAAATCCCCCTAAGGCCTGGAGGATCACAGAAAGAGGTTTTGCCACCGGGTGACGGCGCGAAATCGAGAGCACCCTAAAAAAGTGGACTTAGGCTCAGAACGAAAAATAAAAAAAGTTCCACAAAGAGGTAACTCAGCCTCTGAGTGTCCGATTTTCAAGCTGTTTGAAGCGGACTGTTGACCACACTCTCCTCCCTCTCCTCTCCTAAACCTTCTGACCGATTGGAAACCGTGACCCGCCAGGGGAGGCACCCTGTCTCACAGGTCCCACCTCCCCGCCACCGCGGTCAGCCTCCAGGCCTGGGACGCCGAGGGCTCTACGGAGCTCTCTGTCACTGCGCCGAACCCTTCTCTAGCGAGAATTTGCCCCGGATGAGTGGGGAGAGGCATATTAGTGGCTGAGTTACCTGAGAAGCACAGGTTCGAACCCCGCGAAGGGCAAGTCTTGGTGAAACCACCCATTAAAGGTGTTAGTTTCGACGAAACCACCTGAAAATCGTAGGATCGAACCCCACATGAAGCAACTCGGTCCTTGTCACATAGGTCTCTCTGGCTCAAGAGGAAGGCTCGACTCTATAAGGCTCGACACATTGCATCCTTAAAAACCTACACATAATAAGCAGCTCAACACCCCGTAGTGCAACTGCGCTACACACTAAACAAACACACCACACAGTGGGGCGTGGCAGATCGGTATGAATCTCCGGTTTTCATGAGGCGAACTTGTGCTGATGACTGATCGTCTGAAGGCTGTGGCGGCAAGCGAGAAACGGAGCAAGCTATCTAGAATTCAATGGCGACCTCAGTTAGACGTCCAGCAGTGCTGGGAGCTCTGTGTGTGTCTGTGGGAGCCTCATGAAGCTCACTGTGTTTGGGGGCAGTGGGCTGGGGCTGAGGGCAGTACTGGGGGTTAGGGTTAGTGCTGGGCAGTGCTGGGAGCTCTGTGTGTGTCTGTGGGACCCTCAGAGAGCTTTAATAGCAGGCAGAATTTTTGGGCCTAAAGGGAGACAAGTGTGAGCCATTGGGGCTTGCTGTGACTTAATACAGTACACAGGGCAGTGTTTGGAGCTCTCTGTGTGTCTCTCTGACCTCTGGGGACCTTTAATAGACAGCAGGCTAATTAGGCCTGTCTGGGGAGGTGTGTGTGTCTGTAGGCCTCCCAGTAAGTGAACCCAACACACTGGGCAGTGTTTGGAGCTCTCTGTGTGTCTCTCTGACCTCTGGGGACCTTTAATAGACAGCAGGCTTCTTAGGCCTGTCTGGGGAGGTGTGTGTGCCTGTAGGCCTTCCAATAAGTGAACACAACACACTGGGCAGTGCTGGGAGCTCTCTGTGTGTCTCTCTGACCTTTGGGGACCTTTAATAGACAGCAGGCTTCTTAGGCCTGTCTGGGGAGGTGTGTTTGTCTGTAGGCCTCCCAGTGAGTGAACACAACACACTGGGCTGTGCTGGGAGCTCTCTGTGTGTCTCTCTGACCTTTGGGGACCTTTAATAGACAGCAGGCTTCTTAGGCCTGTCTGGGGAGGTGTGTGTGTCTGTCGGCCTCCCAGTAAGTGAACACAACACACTGGGCAGTGCTGGGAGCTCTCTGTGTGTCTCTCTGACCTTTGGGGACCTTTAATAGACAGCAGGCTTCTTAGGCCTGTCTGGGGAGGTGTGTGTGTCTGTAGGCCTCCCAGTAAGTGAACCCAACACACTGGGCAGTGTTTGGAGCTGTGTGGGTGTCTGTCTGACCTTTGGGGACCTTTAATAGACAGCAGGCTTCTTAGGCCTGTCTGGGGAGGTGTGTGTGAAAACCTTAAGAGACTAATGAAAACCTTAAGAGAGTCATAGTTACTTTTCCATAAGAGTCATAGTATGACTCTCTTATGGAACCTTAAGAGACTCATAGTTACTGGTTAACCATGGGTAAAAAAAAGTTGGGGGTGCTGGCGCGAGCTCCATGGCCTACCCTCCCGAGCCAAAATGGTCAGTCCGACGACAGTGCACTTTTTTCGGACACTCTCTGAGGATTCCCCTTAAGCCTGGAGGATGCCAAAAAGAGGTTTTGCCACCGGGTACCATCTCGGGACTAGAGAGCTCCTTTTCAGAAGCCTCCTGGAGGATTGTAACAAGGCCCCAGAAGCTCATAGAGAGTCCGTTGATGGTGCATCTTTCTCGGGCAAATGTTTTTGACATTATGGTGCATCTGGAAGTCGAAAACAAGGGACTCGAAGCTCGCAGAGAGTCCGTTGATGGTGCATCTTTGGCGGACACATGTTTTTGACATTATGGTGCCTCTGGAAGTCGAAAACAAGGGACTCGAAGCTGGTAAAGAGTCCGTTGATGGTGCTCTGTCCTCGGACACATTATGTTCACATCCTGGTGCCTGTGGAGGATGTAACTAGGGGTGTAGCTGCACATGGCCAGTCCGCTGAAGGTGACCTATTCTCGGACACATTCTGTCACATCCTGGTGCCTGTGGAGGATGTAACTAGGGGTGTAGCTGCACATGGTCAGTCCACTGAAGGTGACCTATTCTCGGACACATTCTTTCACATCCTGGTGCCTGTGGAGGATGTTACTAGGGGTGCAGCTGCACAAGGCCAGTCCGCTGAAGGTGACCTATTCTCGGACACATTCTGTCACATCCTGGTGCCTGTGGAGGGTGTAACTAGGGGTGTAGCTGCACATGGCCAGTCCGCTGAAGGTGCACTGTTCTCGGACACATGTTCCTCAAATCCTGGTCCTCCTGGAGGATATAGAGGGGTCTAGAGGCTCATGGCATGTCCGCTGAAGGTGCAGTATTCTAGGACACCTTTGAGCAGGGTCCTACCCCTCTGGAGGTCTGAAAATTCTGGATTTTTTCTAAGTCCATTTTGGTTAACCATGGGTAGGGTTTTGGTTAACCATGGGTACGAAAAAGTTGGGGGTGGTGGCGAGGGCTCCACAAAATACCCTCCCGACCGAAAACGGTCAGTCCGACGACCATGCACCTTTCTCGGACACCTTCTGAAAATCCCCCTAAGGCCTGGAGGATCACAGAAAGAGGTTTTGCCACCGGGTGACGGCGCGAAATCGAGAGCACCCTAAAAAAGTGGACTTAGGCTCAGAACGAAAAATAAAAAAAGTTCCACAAAGAGGTAACTCAGCCTCTGAGTGTCCGATTTTCAAGCGGTTTGAAGCGGACTGTTGACCACTCTCTCTTCCCTCTCCCGGAGGATATATAGGGGTCTAGAGGCTCAAGGCATGTCCGCTGAAGGTGACCTATTCTCGGACACATTCTGTCACATCCTGGTGCCTGTGGAGGATGTAACCAGGGGTGTAGCTGCTCAAGGCCAGTCCACTGAAGGTGCACTGTTCTCGGACACATGTTCCTCAAATCCTGGTTCTCCTGGAGGATATAGAGGGATCTAGAGGCTCATGGCATGTCCGCTGAAGGTGCAGTATTCTCGGACACCTTTGAGCAGGGTCCTACCCCTCTGGAGGTCTGAATATTCTGGATTTTTTCTAAGTCCATTTTGGTTAACCATGGGTAGGGTTTTGGTTAACCATGGGTACGAAAAAGTTGGGGTTGGTGGCGAGGGCTCCACAAAATACCCTCCCGACCGAAAACGGTCAGTCCGACGACCATGCACCTTTCTCGGACACCTTCTGGAAATCCCCCTAAGGCCTGGAGGATCACAGAAAGAGGTTTTGCCACCGGGTGACGGCGCGAAATCGAGAGCACCCTAAAAAAGTGGACTTAGGCTCAGAACGAAAAATAAAAAAAGTTCCACAAAGAGGTAACTCAGCCTTTGAGTGTCCGATTTTCAAGCTGTTTGAAGCGGACTGTTGACCACACTCTCCTCCCTCTCCTCTCCTAAACCTTCTGACCGATTGGAAACCGTGACCCGCCAGGGGAGGCACCCTGTCTCACAGGTCCCACCTCCCCGCCACCGCGGTCAGCCTCCAGGCCTGGGACGCCGAGGGCTCTACGGAGCTCTCTGTCACTGCGCCGAACCCTTCTCTAGCGAGAATTTGCCCCGGATGAGTGGGGAGAGGCATATTAGTGGCTGAGTTACCTGAGAAGCACAGGTTCGAACCCCGCGAAGGGCAAGTCTTGGTGAAACCACCCATTAAAGGTGTTAGTTTCGACGAAACCACCTGAAAATCGTAGGATCGAACCCCACATGAAGCAACTCGGTCCTTGTCACATAGGTCTCTCTGGCTCAAGAGGAAGGCTCGACTCTATAAGGCTCGACACATTGCATCCTTAAAAACCTACACATAATAAGCAGCTCAACACCCCGTAGTGCAACTGCGCTACACACTAAACAAACACACCACACAGTGGGGCGTGGCAGATCGGTATGAATCTCCGGTTTTCATGAGGCGAACTTGTGCTGATGACTGATCGTCTGAAGGCTGTGGCGGCAAGCGAGAAACGGAGCAAGCTATCTAGAATTCAATGGCGACCTCAGTTAGACGTCCAGCAGTGCTGGGAGCTCTGTGTGTGTCTGTGGGAGCCTCATGAAGCTCACTGTGTTTGGGGGCAGTGGGCTGGGGCTGAGGGCAGTACTGGGGGTTAGGGTTAGTGCTGGGCAGTGCTGGGAGCTCTGTGTGTGTCTGTGGGACCCTCAGAGAGCTTTAATAGCAGGCAGAATTTTTGGGCCTAAAGGGAGACAAGTGTGAGCCATTGGGGCTTGCTGTGACTTAATACAGTACACAGGGCAGTGTTTGGAGCTCTCTGTGTGTCTCTCTGACCTCTGGGGACCTTTAATAGACAGCAGGCTAATTAGGCCTGTCTGGGGAGGTGTGTGTGTCTGTAGGCCTCCCAGTAAGTGAACCCAACACACTGGGCAGTGTTTGGAGCTCTCTGTGTGTCTCTCTGACCTCTGGGGACCTTTAATAGACAGCAGGCTTCTTAGGCCTGTCTGGGGAGGTGTGTGTGCCTGTAGGCCTTCCAATAAGTGAACACAACACACTGGGCAGTGCTGGGAGCTCTCTGTGTGTCTCTCTGACCTTTGGGGACCTTTAATAGACAGCAGGCTTCTTAGGCCTGTCTGGGGAGGTGTGTTTGTCTGTAGGCCTCCCAGTGAGTGAACACAACACACTGGGCAGTGCTGGGAGCTCTCTGTGTGTCTCTCTGACCTTTGGGGACCTTTAATAGACAGCAGGCTTCTTAGGCCTGTCTGGGGAGGTGTGTGTGTCTGTCGGCCTCCCAGTAAGTGAACACAACACACTGGGCAGTGCTGGGAGCTCTCTGTGTGTCTCTCTGACCTTTGGGGACCTTTAATAGACAGCAGGCTTCTTAGGCCTGTCTGGGGAGGTGTGTGTGTCTGTAGGCCTCCCAGTAAGTGAACCCAACACACTGGGCAGTGTTTGGAGCTGTGTGGGTGTCTGTCTGACCTTTGGGGACCTTTAATAGACAGCAGGCTTCTTAGGCCTGTCTGGGGAGGTGTGTGTGAAAACCTTAAGAGACTAATGAAAACCTTAAGAGAGTCATAGTTACTTTTCCATAAGAGTCATAGTATGACTCTCTTATGGAACCTTAAGAGACTCATAGTTACTGGTTAACCATGGGTAAAAAAAAGTTGGGGGTGCTGGCGCGAGCTCCATGGCCTACCCTCCCGAGCCAAAATGGTCAGTCCGACGACAGTGCACTTTTTTCGGACACTCTCTGAGGATTCCCCTTAAGCCTGGAGGATGCCAAAAAGAGGTTTTGCCACCGGGTACCATCTCGGGACTAGAGAGCTCCTTTTCAGAAGCCTCCTGGAGGATTGTAACAAGGCCCCAGAAGCTCATAGAGAGTCCGTTGATGGTGCATCTTTCTCGGGCACATGTTTTTGACATTATGGTGCATCTGGAAGTTGAAAACAAGGGACTTGAAGCTCGCAGAGAGTCCGTTGATGGTGCATCTTTGGCGGACACATGTTTTGACATTATGGTGCCTCTGGAAGTCGAAAACAAGGGACTCAAAGCTGGTAAAGAGTCCGTTGATGGTGCTCTGTCCTCGGACACATTATGTTCACATCATGGTGCCTGTGGAGGATGTAACTAGGGGTGTAGCTGCACATGGCCAGTCCGCTGAAGGTGACCTATTCTCGGACACATTCTGTCACATCCTGGTGCCTGTGGAGGGTGTAACTAGGGGTGTAGCTGCACATGGCCAGTCCGCTGAAGGTGCACTGTTCTCGGACACATGTTCCTCAAATCCTGGTCCTCCTGGAGGATATAGAGGGGTCTAGAGGCTCATGGCATGTCCGCTGAAGGTGCAGTATTCTCGGACACCTTTGAGCAGGGTCCTACCCCTCTGGAGGTCTGAAAATTCTGGATTTTTTCTAAGTCCATTTTGGTTAACCATGGGTAGGGTTTTGGTTAACCATGGGTACGAAAAAGTTGGGGGTGGTGGCGAGGGCTCCACAAAATACCCTCCCGACCGAAAACGGTCAGTCCGACGACCATGCACCTTTCTCGGACACCTTCTGAAAATCCCCCTAAGGCCTGGAGGATCACAGAAAGAGGTTTTGCCACCGGGTGACGGCGCGAAATCGAGAGCACCCTAAAAAAGTGGACTTAGGCTCAGAACGAAAAATAAAAAAAGTTCCACAAAGAGGTAACTCAGCCTCTGAGTGTCCGATTTTCAAGCGGTTTGAAGCGGACTGTTGACCACTCTCTCTTCCCTCTCCCGGAGGATATATAGGGGTCTAGAGGCTCAAGGCATGTCCGCTGAAGGTGACCTATTCTCGGACACATTCTGTCACATCCTGGTGCCTGTGGAGGATGTAACCAGGGGTGTAGCTGCTCAAGGCCAGTCCACTGAAGGTGCACTGTTCTCGGACACATGTTCCTCAAATCCTGGTTCTCCTGGAGGATATAGAGGGATCTAGAGGCTCATGGCATGTCCGCTGAAGGTGCAGTATTCTCGGACACCTTTGAGCAGGGTCCTACCCCTCTGGAGGTCTGAATATTCTGGATTTTTTCTAAGTCCATTTTGGTTAACCATGGGTAGGGTTTTGGTTAACCATGGGTACGAAAAAGTTGGGGTTGGTGGCGAGGGCTCCACAAAATACCCTCCCGACCGAAAACGGTCAGTCCGACGACCATGCACCTTTCTCGGACACCTTCTGGAAATCCCCCTAAGGCCTGGAGGATCACAAAAAGAGGTTTTGCCACCGGGTGACGGCGCGAAATCGAGAGCACCCTAAAAAAGTGGACTTAGGCTCAGAACGAAAAATAAAAAAAGTTCCACAAAGAGGTAACTCAGCCTCTGAGTGTCCGATTTTCAAGCTGCTTGAAGCGGACTGTTGACCACACTCTCCTCCCTCTCCTCTCCTAAACCTTCTGACCGATTGGAAACCGTGACCCGCCAGGGGAGGCACCCTGTCTCACAGGTCCCACCTCCCCGCCACCGCGGTCAGCCTCCAGGCCTGGGACGCCGAGGGCTCTACGGAGCTCTCTGTCACTGCGCCGAACCCTTCTCTAGCGAGAATTTGCCCCGGATGAGTGGGGAGAGGCATATTAGTGGCTGAGTTACCTGAGAAGCACAGGTTCGAACCCCGCGAAGGGCAAGTCTTGGTGAAACCACCCATTAAAGGTGTTAGTTTCGACGAAACCACCTGAAAATCGTAGGATCGAACCCCACATGAAGCAACTCGGTCCTTGTCACATAGGTCTCTCTGGCTCAAGAGGAAGGCTCGACTCTATAAGGCTCGACACATTGCATCCTTAAAAACCTACACATAATAAGCAGCTCAACACCCCGTAGTGCAACTGCGCTACACACTAAACAAACAAACCACACAGTGGGGCGTGGCAGATCGGTATGAATCTCCGGTTTTCATGAGGCGAACTTGTGCTGATGACTGATCGTCTGAAGGCTGTGGCGGCAAGCGAGAAACGGAGCAAGCTATCTAGAATTCAATGGCGACCTCAGTTAGACGTCCAGCAGTGCTGGGAGCTCTGTGTGTGTCTGTGGGAGCCTCATGAAGCTCACTGTGTTTGGGGGCAGTGGGCTGGGGCTGAGGGCAGTACTGGGGGTTAGGGTTAGTGCTGGGCAGTGCTGGGAGCTCTGTGTGTGTCTGTGGGACCCTCAGAGAGCTTTAATAGCAGGCAGAATTTTTGGGCCTAAAGGGAGACAAGTGTGAGCCATTGGGGCTTGCTGTGACTTAATACAGTACACAGGGCAGTGTTTGGAGCTCTCTGTGTGTCTCTCTGACCTCTGGGGACCTTTAATAGACAGCAGGCTAATTAGGCCTGTCTGGGGAGGTGTGTGTGTCTGTAGGCCTCCCAGTAAGTGAACCCAACACACTGGGCAGTGTTTGGAGCTCTCTGTGTGTCTCTCTGACCTCTGGGGACCTTTAATAGACAGCAGGCTTCTTAGGCCTGTCTGGGGAGGTGTGTGTGCCTGTAGGCCTTCCAATAAGTGAACACAACACACTGGGCAGTGCTGGGAGCTCTCTGTGTGTCTCTCTGACCTTTGGGGACCTTTAATAGACAGCAGGCTTCTTAGGCCTGTCTGGGGAGGTGTGTTTGTCTGTAGGCCTCCCAGTGAGTGAACACAACACACTGGGCAGTGCTGGGAGCTCTCTGTGTGTCTCTCTGACCTTTGGGGACCTTTAATAGACAGCAGGCTTCTTAGGCCTGTCTGGGGAGGTGTGTGTGTCTGTCGGCCTCCCAGTAAGTGAACACAACACACTGGGCAGTGCTGGGAGCTCTCTGTGTGTCTCTCTGACCTTTGGGGACCTTTAATAGACAGCAGGCTTCTTAGGCCTGTCTGGGGAGGTGTGTGTGTCTGTAGGCCTCCCAGTAAGTGAACCCAACACACTGGGCAGTGTTTGGAGCTGTGTGGGTGTCTGTCTGACCTTTGGGGACCTTTAATAGACAGCAGGCTTCTTAGGCCTGTCTGGGGAGGTGTGTGTGAAAACCTTAAGAGACTAATGAAAACCTTAAGAGAGTCATAGTTACTTTTCCATAAGAGTCATAGTATGACTCTCTTATGGAACCTTAAGAGACTCATAGTTACTGGTTAACCATGGGTAAAAAAAAGTTGGGGGTGCTGGCGCGAGCTCCATGGCCTACCCTCCCGAGCCAAAATGGTCAGTCCGACGACAGTGCACTTTTTTCGGACACTCTCTGAGGATTCCCCTTAAGCCTGGAGGATGCCAAAAAGAGGTTTTGCCACCGGGTACCATCTCGGGACTAGAGAGCTCCTTTTCAGAAGCCTCCTGGAGGATTGTAACAAGGCCCCAGAAGCTCATAGAGAGTCCGTTGATGGTGCATCTTTCTCGGGCACATGTTTTTGACATTATGGTGCATCTGGAAGTTGAAAACAAGGGACTTGAAGCTCGCAGAGAGTCCGTTGATGGTGCATCTTTGGCGGACACATGTTTTGACATTATGGTGCCTCTGGAAGTCGAAAACAAGGGACTCAAAGCTGGTAAAGAGTCCGTTGATGGTGCTCTGTCCTCGGACACATTATGTTCACATCATGGTGCCTGTGGAGGATGTAACTAGGGGTGTAGCTGCACATGGCCAGTCCGCTGAAGGTGACCTATTCTCGGACACATTCTGTCACATCCTGGTGCCTGTGGAGGGTGTAACTAGGGGTGTAGCTGCACATGGCCAGTCCGCTGAAGGTGCACTGTTCTCGGACACATGTTCCTCAAATCCTGGTCCTCCTGGAGGATATAGAGGGGTCTAGAGGCTCATGGCATGTCCGCTGAAGGTGCAGTATTCTCGGACACCTTTGAGCAGGGTCCTACCCTTCTGGAGGTCTGAAAATTCTGGATTTTTTCTAAGTCCATTTTGGTTAACCATGGGTAGGGTTTTGGTTAACCATGGGTACGAAAAAGTTGGGGGTGGTGGCGAGGGCTCCACAAAATACCCTCCCGACCGAAAACGGTCAGTCCGACGACCATGCACCTTTCTCGGACACCTTCTGAAAATCCCCCTAAGGCCTGGAGGATCACAGAAAGAGGTTTTGCCACCGGGTGACGGCGCGAAATCGAGAGCACCCTAAAAAAGTGGACTTAGGCTCAGAACGAAAAATAAAAAAAGTTCCACAAAGAGGTAACTCAGCCTCTGAGTGTCCGATTTTCAAGCGGTTTGAAGCGGACTGTTGACCACTCTCTCTTCCCTCTCCCGGAGGATATATAGGGGTCTAGAGGCTCAAGGCATGTCCGCTGAAGGTGACCTATTCTCGGACACATTCTGTCACATCCTGGTGCCTGTGGAGGATGTAACCAGGGGTGTAGCTGCTCAGGGCCAGTCCACTGAAGGTGCACTGTTCTCGGACACATGTTCCTCAAATCCTGGTTCTCCTGGAGGATATAGAGGGATCTAGAGGCTCATGGCATGTCCGCTGAAGGTGCAGTATTCTCGGACACCTTTGAGCAGGGTCCTACCCCTCTGGAGGTCTGAAAATTCTGGATTTTTTCTAAGTCCATTTTGGTTAACCATGGGTAGGGTTTTGGTTAACCATGGGTACGAAAAAGTTGGGGGTGGCGGCGAGGGCTCCACAAAATACCCTCCCGACCGAAAACGGTCAGTCCGACGACCATGCACCTTTCTCGGACACCTTCTGAAAATCCCCCTAAGGCCTGGAGGATCACAGAAAGAGGTTTTGCCACCGGGTGACGGCGCGAAATCGAGAGCACCCTAAAAAAGTGGACTTAGGCTCAGAACGAAAAATAAAAAAAGTTCCACAAAGAGGTAACTAAGCCTCTGAGTGTCCGATTTTCAAGCGGTTTGAAGCGGACTGTTGACCACTCTCTCTTCCCTCTCCCGGAGGATATATAGGGGTCTAGAGGCTCAAGGCATGTCCGCTGAAGGTGACCTATTCTCGGACACATTCTGTCACATCCTGGTGCCTGTGGAGGATGTAACCAGGGGTGTAGCTGCTCAGGGCCAGTCCACTGAAGGTGCACTGTTCTCGGACACATGTTCCTCAAATCCTGGTTCTCCTGGAGGATATAGAGGGATCTAGAGGCTCATGGCATGTCCGCTGAAGGTGCAGTATTCTCGGACACCTTTGAGCAGGGTCCTACCCCTCTGGAGGTCTGAAAACTGTGGATTTTTTTTAAGTCCATTTTGGTTAACCATGGGTAGGGTTTTGGTTAACCATGGGTACGAAAAAGTTGGGGGTGGTGGCGGAGGCTCCACAAAATACCCTCCCGACCGAAAACGGTCAGTCCGACGACCATGCACCTTTCTCGGACACCTTCTGAAAATCCCCCTAAGGCCTGGAGGATCACAGAAAGAGGTTTTGCCACCGGGTGACGGCGCGAAATCGAGAGCACCCTAAAAAGGTGGACTTAGGCTCAGAACGAAAAATAAAAAAAGTTCCAAGAGAGGTAACTCAGCCTCTGAGTGTCCGATTTTCAAGCGGTTTGAAGCGGACTGTTGACCACACTCTCCTCCCTCTCCTCTCCTAAACCTTCTGACCGATTGGAAACCGTGACCCGCCAGGGGAGGCACCCTGTCTCACAGGTCCCACCTCCCCGCCACCGCGGTCAGCCTCCAGGCCTGGGACGCCGAGGGCTCTACGGAGCTCTCTGTCACCGCGCCGAACCCTTCTCTAGCGAGAATTTGCCCCGGATGAGTGGGGAGAGGCGTATTAGTGGCTGAGGTACCTGAGAAGCACAGGTTCGAACCCCGCGAAGGGCAAGTCTCGGTGAAACCACCCATTAAAGGTGTTAGTTTCGACGAAACCACCTGAAAATCGTAGGATCGAACCCCACATGAAGCAACTCGGTCCTTGTCACATAGGTCTCTCTGGCTCAAGAGGAAGGCTCGACTCTATAAGGCTCGACACATTGCATCCTTAAAAACCTACACATAATAAGCAGCTCAACACCCCGTAGTGCAACTGCGCTACACACTAAACAAACACACCACACAGTGGGGCGTGGCAGATCGGTATGAATCTCCGGTTTTCATGAGGCGAACTTGTGCTGATGACTGATCGTCTGAAGGCTGTGGCGGCAAGCGAGAAACGGAGCAAGCTATCTAAAATTCAATGGCGACCTCAGTTAGACGTCCAGCAGTGCTGGGAGCTCTGTGTGTGTCTGTGGGAGCCTCATGAAGCTCACTGTGTTTGGGGGCAGTGGGCTGGGGCTGAGGGCAGTACTGGGGGTTAGGGTTAGTGCTGGGCAGTGCTGGCAGCTCTGTGTGTGTCTGTGGGACCCTCAGAGAGCTTTAATAGCAGGCAGAATTTTTGGGCCTAAAGGGAGACAAGTGTGAGCCATTGGGGCTTGCTGTGACTTAATACAGTACACAGGGCAGTGTTTGGAGCTCTCTGTGTGTCTCTCTGACCTCTGGGGACCTTTAATAGACAGCAGGCTAATTAGGTCTGTCTGGGGAGGTGTGTGTGTCTGTAGGCCTCCCAGTAAGTGAACCCAACACACTGGGCAGTGTTTGGAGCTCTCTGTGTGTCTCTCTGACCTCTGGGGACCTTTAATAGACAGCAGGCTTCTTAGGCCTGTCTGGGGAGGTGTGTGTGTCTGTCAGCCTCCCAGTAAGTGAACACAACACACTGGGCAGTGCTGGGAGCTCTCTGTGTGTCTCTCTGACCTTTGGGGACCTTTAATAGACAGCAGGCTTCTTAGGCCTGTCTGGGGAGGTGTGTGTGTCTGTAGGCCTCCCAGTAAGTGAACCCAACACACTGGGCAGTGTTTGGAGCTGTGTGGGTGTCTCTCTGACCTTTGGGGACCTTTAATAGACAGCAGGCTTCTTAGGCCTGTCTGGGGAGGTGTGTGTGAAAACCTTAAGAGACTAATGAAAACCTTAAGAGAGTCATAGTTACTTTTCCATAAGAGTCATAGTATGACTCTCTTATGGAACCTTAAGAGACTCATAGTTACTGGTTAACCATGGGTAAAAAAAAGTTGGGGGTGCTGGCGCGAGCTCCATGGCCTACCCTCCCGAGCCAAAATGGTCAGTCCGACGACAGTGCACTTTTTTCGGACACTCTCTGAGGATTCCCCTTAAGCCTGGAGGATGCCAAAAAGAGGTTTTGCCACCGGGTACCATCTCGGGACTAGAGAGCTCCTTTTCAGAAGCCTCCTGGCGGATTGTAACAAGGCCCCAGAAGCTCATAGAGAGTCCGTTGATGGTGCATCTTTCTCGGGCACATGTTTTTGACATTATGGTGCATCTGGAAGTCGAAAACAAGGGACTTGAAGCTCGCAGAGAGTCCGTTGATGGTGCATCTTTGGCGGACACATGTTTTTGACATTATGGTGCCTCTGGAAGTCGAAAACAAGGGACTCAAAGCTGGTAAAGAGTCCGTTGATGGTGCTCTGTCCTCGGACACATTATGTTCACATCATGGTGCCTGTGGAGGATGTAACTAGGGGTGTAGCTGCACATGGCCAGTCCGCTGAAGGTGACCTATTCTCGGACACATTCTGTCACATCCTGGTGCCTGTGGAGGGTGTAACTAGGGGTGTAGCTGCACATGGCCAGTCCGCTGAAGGTGCACTGTTCTCGGACACATGTTCCTCAAATCCTGGTCCTCCTGGAGGATTTAGAGGGGTCTAGAGGCTCATGGCATGTCCGCTGAAGGTGCAGTATTCTCGGACACCTTTGAGCAGGGTCCTACCCCTCTGGAGGTCTGAAAATTCTGGATTTTTTCTAAGTCCATTTTGGTTAACCATGGGTAGGGTTTTGGTTAACCATGGGTACGAAAAAGTTGGGGGTGGTGGCGAGGGCTCCACAAAATACCCTCCCGACCGAAAACGGTCAGTCCGACGACCATGCACCTTTCTCGGACACCTTCTGAAAATCCCCCTAAGGCCTGGAGGATCACAGAAAGAGGTTTTGCCACCGGGTGACGGCGTGAAATCGAGAGCACCCTAAAAAAGTGGACTTAGGCTCAGAACGAAAAATAAAAAAAGTTCCACAAAGAGGTAACTCAGCCTCTGAGTGTCCGATTTTCAAGCGGTTTGAAGCGGACTGTTGACCACTCTCTCTTCCCTCTCCCGGAGGATATATAGGGGTCTAGAGGCTCAAGGCATGTCCGCTGAAGGTGACCTATTCTCGGACACATTCTGTCACATCCTGGTGCCTGTGGAGGATGTAACCAGGGGTGTAGCTGCTCAGGGCCAGTCCACTGAAGGTGCACTGTTCTCGGACACATGTTCCTCAAATCCTGGTTCTCCTGGAGGATATAGAGGGATCTAGAGGCTCATGGCATGTCCGCTGAAGGTGCAGTATTCTCGGACACCTTTGAGCAGGGTCCTACCCCTCTGGAGGTCTGAAAACTGTGGATTTTTTTTAAGTCCATTTTGGTTAACCATGGGTAGGGTTTTGGTTAACCATGGGTACGAAAAAGTTGGGGGTGGTGGCGGAGGCTCCACAAAATACCCTCCCGACCGAAAACGGTCAGTCCGACGACCATGCACCTTTCTCGGACACCTTCTGAAAATCCCCCTAAGGCCTGGAGGATCACAGAAAGAGGTTTTGCCACCGGGTGACGGCGCGAAATCGAGAGCACCCTAAAAAGGTGGACTTAGGCTCAGAACGAAAAATAAAAAAAGTTCCAAGAGAGGTAACTCAGCCTCTGAGTGTCCGATTTTCAAGCGGTTTGAAGCGGACTGTTGACCACACTCTCCTCCCTCTCCTCTCCTAAACCTTCTGACCGATTGGAAACCGTGACCCGCCAGGGGAGGCACCCTGTCTCACAGGTCCCACCTCCCCGCCACCGCGGTCAGCCTCCAGGCCTGGGACGCCGAGGGCTCTACGGAGCTCTCTGTCACCGCGCCGAACCCTTCTCTAGCGAGAATTTGCCCCGGATGAGTGGGGAGAGGCGTATTAGTGGCTGAGGTACCTGAGAAGCACAGGTTCGAACCCCGCGAAGGGCAAGTCTCGGTGAAACCACCCATTAAAGGTGTTAGTTTCGACGAAACCACCTGAAAATCGTAGGATCGAACCCCACATGAAGCAACTCGGTCCTTGTCACATAGGTCTCTCTGGCTCAAGAGGAAGGCTCGACTCTATAAGGCTCGACACATTGCATCCTTAAAAACCTACACATAATAAGCAGCTCAACACCCCGTAGTGCAACTGCGCTAAACACTAAACAAACACACCACACAGTGGGGCGTGGCAGATCGGTATGAATCTCCGGTTTTCATGAGGCGAACTTGTGCTGATGACTGATCGTCTGAAGGCTGTGGCGGCAAGCGAGAAACGGAGCAAGCTATCTAAAATTCAATGGCGACCTCAGTTAGACGTCCAGCAGTGCTGGGAGCTCTGTGTGTGTCTGTGGGAGCCTCATGAAGCTCACTGTGTTTGGGGGCAGTGGGCTGGGGCTGAGGGCAGTACTGGGGGTTAGGGTTAGTGCTGGGCAGTGCTGGCAGCTCTGTGTGTGTCTGTGGGACCCTCAGAGAGCTTTAATAGCAGGCAGAATTTTTGGGCCTAAAGGGAGACAAGTGTGAGCCATTGGGGCTTGCTGTGACTTAATACAGTACACAGGGCAGTGTTTGGAGCTCTCTGTGTGTCTCTCTGACCTCTGGGGACCTTTAATAGACAGCAGGCTAATTAGGTCTGTCTGGGGAGGTGTGTGTGTCTGTAGGCCTCCCAGTAAGTGAACCCAACACACTGGGCAGTGTTTGGAGCTCTCTGTGTGTCTCTCTGACCTCTGGGGACCTTTAATAGACAGCAGGCTTCTTAGGCCTGTCTGGGGAGGTGTGTGTGTCTGTCAGCCTCCCAGTAAGTGAACACAACACACTGGGCAGTGCTGGGAGCTCTCTGTGTGTCTCTCTGACCTTTGGGGACCTTTAATAGACAGCAGGCTTCTTAGGCCTGTCTGGGGAGGTGTGTGTGTCTGTAGGCCTCCCAGTAAGTGAACCCAACACACTGGGCAGTGTTTGGAGCTGTGTGGGTGTCTCTCTGACCTTTGGGGACCTTTAATAGACAGCAGGCTTCTTAGGCCTGTCTGGGGAGGTGTGTGTGAAAACCTTAAGAGACTAATGAAAACCTTAAGAGAGTCATAGTTACTTTTCCATAAGAGTCATAGTATGACTCTCTTATGGAACCTTAAGAGACTCATAGTTACTGGTTAACCATGGGTAAAAAAAAGTTGGGGGTGCTGGCGCGAGCTCCATGGCCTACCCTCCCGAGCCAAAATGGTCAGTCCGACGACAGTGCACTTTTTTCGGACACTCTCTGAGGATTCCCCTTAAGCCTGGAGGATGCCAAAAAGAGGTTTTGCCACCGGGTACCATCTCGGGACTAGAGAGCTCCTTTTCAGAAGCCTCCTGGCGGATTGTAACAAGGCCCCAGAAGCTCATAGAGAGTCCGTTGATGGTGCATCTTTCTCGGGCACATGTTTTTGACATTATGGTGCATCTGGAAGTCGAAAACAAGGGACTTGAAGCTCGCAGAGAGTCCGTTGATGGTGCATCTTTGGCGGACACATGTTTTTGACATTATGGTGCCTCTGGAAGTCGAAAACAAGGGACTCAAAGCTGGTAAAGAGTCCGTTGATGGTGCTCTTTCCTCGGACACATTATGTTCACATCATGGTGCCTGTGGAGGATGTAACTAGGGGTGTAGCTGCACATGGCCAGTCCGCTGAAGGTGACCTATTCTCGGACACATTCTGTCACATCCTGGTGCCTGTGGAGGGTGTAACTAGGGGTGTAGCTGCACATGGCCAGTCCGCTGAAGGTGCACTGTTCTCGGACACATGTTCCTCAAATCCTGGTCCTCCTGGAGGATTTAGAGGGGTCTAGAGGCTCATGGCATGTCCGCTGAAGGTGCAGTATTCTCGGACACCTTTGAGCAGGGTCCTACCCCTCTGGAGGTCTGAAAATTCTGGATTTTTTCTAAGTCCATTTTGGTTAACCATGGGTAGGGTTTTGGTTAACCATGGGTACGAAAAAGTTGGGGGTGGTGGCGAGGGCTCCACAAAATACCCTCCCGACCGAAAACGGTCAGTCCGACGACCATGCACCTTTCTCGGACACCTTCTGAAAATCCCCCTAAGGCCTGGAGGATCACAGAAAGAGGTTTTGCCACCGGGTGACGGCGTGAAATCGAGAGCACCCTAAAAAAGTGGACTTAGGCTCAGAACGAAAAATAAAAAAAGTTCCACAAAGAGGTAACTCAGCCTCTGAGTGTCCGATTTTCAAGCGGTTTGAAGCGGACTGTTGACCACTCTCTCTTCCCTCTCCCGGAGGATATATAGGGGTCTAGAGGCTCAAGGCATGTCCGCTGAAGGTGACCTATTCTCGGACACATTCTGTCACATCCTGGTGCCTGTGGAGGATGTAACCAGGGGTGTAGCTGCTCAGGGCCAGTCCACTGAAGGTGCACTGTTCTCGGACACATGTTCCTCAAATCCTGGTCCTCCTGGAGGATTTAGAGGGGTCTAGAGGCTCATGGCATGTCCGCTGAAGGTGCAGTATTCTCGGACACCTTTGAGCAGGGTCCTACCCCTCTGGAGGTCTGAAAATTCTGGATTTTTTTCTAAGTCCATTTTGGTTAACCATGGGTAGGGTTTTGGTTAACCATGGGTACGAAAAAGTTGGGGGTGGTGGCGAGGGCTCCACAAAATACCCTCCCGACCGAAAACGGTCAGTCCGACGACCATGCACCTTTCTCGGACACCTTCTGAAAATCCCCCTAAGGCCTGGAGGATCACAGAAAGAGGTTTTGCCACCGGGTGACGGCGTGAAATCGAGAGCACCCTAAAAAAGTGGACTTAGGCTCAGAACGAAAAATAAAAAAAGTTCCACAAAGAGGTAACTCAGCCTCTGAGTGTCCGATTTTCAAGCGGTTTGAAGCGGACTGTTGACCACTCTCTCTTCCCTCTCCCGGAGGATATATAGGGGTCTAGAGGCTCAAGGCATGTCCGCTGAAGGTGACCTATTCTCGGACACATTCTGTCACATCCTGGTGCCTGTGGAGGATGTAACCAGGGGTGTAGCTGCTCAGGGCCAGTCCACTGAAGGTGCACTGTTCTCGGACACATGTTCCTCAAATCCTGGTTCTCCTGGAGGATATAGAGGGATCTAGAGGCTCATGGCATGTCCGCTGAAGGTGCAGTATTCTCGGACACCTTTGAGCAGGGTCCTACCCCTCTGGAGGTCTGAAAACTGTGGATTTTTTTTAAGTCCATTTTGGTTAACCATGGGTAGGGTTTTGGTTAACCATGGGTACGAAAAAGTTGGGGGTGGTGGCGGAGGCTCCACAAAATACCCTCCCGACCGAAAACGGTCAGTCCGACGACCATGCACCTTTCTCGGACACCTTCTGAAAATCCCCCTAAGGCCTGGAGGATCACAGAAAGAGGTTTTGCCACCGGGTGACGGCGCGAAATCGAGAGCACCCTAAAAAGGTGGACTTAGGCTCAGAACGAAAAATAAAAAAAGTTCCACGAGAGGTAACTCAGCCTCTGAGTGTCCGATTTTCAAGCGGTTTGAAGCGGACTGTTGACCACTCTCTCTTCCCTCTCCCGGAGGATATATAGGGGTCTAGAGGCTCAAGGCATGTCCGCTGAAGGTGACCTATTCTCGGACACATTCTGTCACATCCTGGTGCCTGTGGAGGATGTAACCAGGGGTGTAGCTGCTCAGGGCCAGTCCACTGAAGGTGCACTGTTCTCGGACACATGTTCCTCAAATCCTGGTTCTCCTGGAGGATATAGAGGGATCTAGAGGCTCATGGCATGTCCGCTGAAGGTGCAGTATTCTCGGACACCTTTGAGCAGGGTCCTACCCCTCTGGAGGTCTGAAAACTGTGGATTTTTTTTAAGTCCATTTTGGTTAACCATGGGTAGGGTTTTGGTTAACCATGGGTACGAAAAAGTTGGGGGTGGTGGCGGAGGCTCCACAAAATACCCTCCCGACCGAAAACGGTCAGTCCGACGACCATGCACCTTTCTCGGACACCTTCTGAAAATCCCCCTAAGGCCTGGAGGATCACAGAAAGAGGTTTTGCCACCGGGTGACGGCGCGAAATCGAGAGCACCCTAAAAAGGTGGACTTAGGCTCAGAACGAAAAATAAAAAAAGTTCCACGAGAGGTAACTCAGCCTCTGAGTGTCCGATTTTCAAGCGGTTTGAAGCGGACTGTTGACCACACTCTCCTCCCTCTCCTCTCCTAAACCTTCTGACCGATTGGAAACCGTGACCCGCCAGGGGAGGCACCCTGTCTCACAGGTCCCACCTCCCCGCCACCGCGGTCAGCCTCCAGGCCTGGGACGCCGAGGGCTCTACGGAGCTCTTTGTCACCGCGCCGAACCCTTCTCTAGCGAGAATTTGCCCCGGATGAGTGGGGAGAGGCATATTAGTGGCTGAGGTACCTGAGAAGCACAGGTTCGAACCCCGCGAAGGGCAAGTCTCGGTGAAACCACCCATTAAAGGTGTTAGTTTCGACGAAACCACCTGAAAATCGTAGGATCGAACCCCACATGAAGCAACTCGGTCCTTGTCACATAGGTCTCTCTGGCTCAAGAGGAAGGCTCGACTCTATAAGGCTCGACACATTGCATCCTTAAAAACCTACACATAATAAGCAGCT
Organism: Sprattus sprattus; assembly: GCF_963457725.1. Classification (NCBI taxonomy): domain Eukaryota; kingdom Metazoa; phylum Chordata; class Actinopteri; order Clupeiformes; family Clupeidae; genus Sprattus; species Sprattus sprattus. The sequence goes on along the minus strand of NW_027666947.1, from coordinate 58,725 downwards.
CAACACCCCGTAGTGCAACTGCGCTACACACTAAACAAACACACCACACAGTGGGGCGTGGCAGATCGGTATGAATCTCCGGTTGAGGGCAGTACTGGGGGTTAGGGGTAGTGCTGGGCAGTGCTGGGAGCTCTGTGTGTGTCTGTGGGACCCTCAGAGAGCTTTAATAGCAGGCAGAATTTTTGGGCCTAAAGGGAGACAAGTGTGAGCCATTGGGGCTTGCTGTGACTTAATACAGTACACAGGGCAGTGTTTGGAGCTCTCTGTGTGTCTCTCTGACCTCTGGGGACCTTTAATAGACAGCAGGCTAATTAGGCCTGTCTGGGGAGGTGTGTGTGTCTGTAGGACTCCCAGTAAGTGAACCCAACACACTGGGCAGTGTTTGGAGCTCTCTGTGTGTCTCTCTGACCTCTGGGGACCTTTAATAGACAGCAGGCTTCTTAGGCCTGTCTGGGGAGGTGTTTGTGTCTTTAGGCCTCCCAGTAAGTGAACCCAACACACTGGGCAGTGTTTGGAGCTCTCTGTGTGTCTCTCTGACCTTTGGGGACCTTTAATAGACAGCAGGCTTCTTAGGCCTGTCTGGGGAGGTGTGTGTCTCTGTAGGCCTCCCAGTAAGTGAACCCAACACACTGGGCAGTGTTTGGAGCTCTCTGGGTGTCTCTCTGACCTTTGGGGACTTTTAATAGACAGCAGGCTTCTTAGGCCTGTCTGGGGAGGTGTGTGTGTCTGTAGGCCTCCCGGTAAGTGAACACAACACACTGGGCAGTGCTGGGAGCTCTCTGTGTGTCTCTCTGACCTTTGGGGACCTTTAATAGACAGCAGGCTTTTTAGGCCTGTCTGGGGAGGCGTGTGTGTCTCTAGGCCTCCCAGTAAGTGAACACAACACACTGGGCAGTGCTGGGAGCTCTCTGTGTGTCTCTCTGACCTTTGGGGACCTTTAATAGACAGCAGGCTTCTTAGGCCTGTCTGCGGAGGTGTGTGTGTCTGTAGGCCTCCCAGTAAGGGAACCCAACACACTGGGACTCAAGAGACTCATAGTTCCTGGCTAACCATGGGTAAAAAAAAGTTGGGGGTGCTGGCTCGAGCTCCATGGCCTCCTTTTCAGAAGCTCTCTTTGAGGAACATGTGTCCGAGAACAGTGCACCTTCAGCGGACTGGCCCTGAGCAGTTACACCCCTGGTTACATCCTCCAAAGGCACCAGGATGTGACAAAATGTGTCCGAGAATAGGTCACCTTCAGCGGACTGGCCATGTGCAGCTGCACCCCTAGTAACATCCTCCACAGGCACCAGGATGTGACAGAATGTGTCCGAGAATAGGTCACCTTCAGCGGACTGGCCATGTGCAGCTACACCCCTAGTTACACCCTCCACAGGCACCAGGATGTGACAGAATGTGTCCGAGAATAGGTCACCTTCAGCGGACTGGCCATGTGCAGCTACACCCCTAGTTACATCCTCCACAGGCACCATGATGTGAACATAATGTTTCCGAGGACAGAGCACCATCAACGGACTCTTTACCAGCTTTGAGTCCCTTGTTTTCGACTTCCAGAGGCACCATAATGTCAAAAACATGTGTCCGCCAAAGATGCACCATCAACGGACTCTCTGCGAGCTTCAAGTCCCTTGTTTTCGACTTCCAGATGCACCATAATGTCAAAAACATGTGCCCGAGAAAGATGCACCATCAACGGACTCTCTATGAGCTTCTGGGGCCTTGTTACAATCCTACAGGAGGCTTCTGAAAAGGAGCTCTCTAGTCCCGAGATGGTACCCGGTGGCAAAACCTCTTTTTGGCATCCTCCAGGCTTAAGGGGAATCCTCAGAGAGTGTCCGAAAAAAGTGCACTGTCGTCGGACTGACCATTTTGGCTCGGGAGGGTAGGCCATGGAGCTCGCGCCAGCACCCCCAACTTTTTTTTACCCATGGTTAACCAGTAACTATGAGTCTCTTAAGGTTCCATAAGAGAGTCATACTATGACTCTTATGGAAAAGTAACTATGACTCTCTTAAGGTTTTCATTAGTCTCTTAAGGTTTTCACACACACCTCCCCAGACAGGCCTAAGAAGCCTGCTGTCTATTAAAGGTCCCCAAAGGTCAGAGAGACACCCACACAGCTCCAAACACTGCCCAGTGTGTTGGGTTCACTTACTGGGAGGCCTACAGACACACACACCTCCCCAGACAGGCCTAAGAAGCCGGCTGTCTATTAAAGGTCCCCAAAGGTCAGAGAGACACAAAGAGAGCTCCCAGCACTGCCCAGTGTTTTGTGTTCACTTACTGGGAGGCCGACAGACACACACACCTCCCCAGACAGGCCTAAGAAGCCTGCTGTCTATTAAAGGTCCCCAAAGGTCAGAGAGACACACAGAGAGCTCCCAGCACTGCCCAGTGTGTTGTGTTCACTTACTGGGAGGCCTACAGACAAACACACCTCCCCAGACAGGCCTAAGAAGCCTGCTGTCTATTAAAGGTCCCCAAAGGTCAGAGAGACACCCAGACAGCTACAAACACTGCCCAGTGTGTTGGTTCACTTACTGGGAGGCCCACAGACACACACACCTCCCCAGACAGGCCTAAGAAGCCTGCTGTCTATTAAAGGTCCCCAAAGGTCAGAGAGACACACAGAGAGCTCCCAGCACTGCCCAGTGTGTTGTGTTCACTTACTGGAAGGCCTACAGGCACACACACCTCCCCAGACAGGCCTAAGAAGCCTGCTGTCTATTAAAGGTCCCCAGAGGTCAGAGAGACACACAGAGAGCTCCAAACACTGCCCAGTGTGTTGGGTTCACTTACTGGGAGGCCTACAGACACACACACCTCCCCAGACAGGCCTAATTAGCCTGCTGTCTATTAAAGGTCCCCAGAGGTCAGAGAGACACACAGAGAGCTCCAAACACTGCCCTGTGTACTGTATTAAGTCACAGCAAGCCCCAATGGCTCACACTTGTCTCCCTTTAGGCCCAAAAATTCTGCCTGCTATTAAAGCTCTCTGAGGGTCCCACAGACACACACAGAGCTCCCAGCACTGCCCAGCACTAACCCTAACCCCCAGTACTGCCCTCAGCCCCAGCCCACTGCCCCCAAACACAGTGAGCTTCATGAGGCTCCCACAGACACACACAGAGCTCCCAGCACTGCTGGACGTCTAACTGAGGTCGCCATTGAATTCTAGATAGCTTGCTCCGTTTCTCGCTTGCCGCCACAGCCTTCAGACGATCAGTCATCAGCACAAGTTCGCCTCATGAAAACCGGAAATTCATACCGATCTGCCACGCCCCACTGTGTGGTGTGTTTGTTTAGTGTGTAGCGCAGTTGCACTACGGGGTGTTGGGCTGCTTATTATGTGTAGGTTTTTAAGGATGCAATGTGTCGAGCCTTATAGAGTCTAGCCTTCCTCTTGAGCCAGAGAGACCTATGTGACAAGGACCGAGTTGCTTCATGTGGGGTTCGATCCTACGATTTTCAGGTGGTTTCGTCGAAACTAGCACCTTTAATGGGTGGTTTCACCAAGACTTGCCCTTCGCGGGGTTCGAACCTGTGCTTCTCAGGTACCTCAGCCACTAATATGCCTCTCCCCACTCATCCGGGGCAAATTCTCGCTAGAGAAGGGTTCGGCGCAGTGACAGAGAGCTCCATAGAGCCCTCGGCGTCCCAGGCCTGGAGGCTGACCGCGGTGGCGGGGAGGTGGGACCTGTGAGACAGGGTGCCTCCCCTGGCGGGTCACGGTTTCCAATCGGTCAGAAGGTTTAGGAGAGGAGAGGGAGGAGAGTGTGGTCAACAGTCCGCTTCAAACCGCTTGAAAATCGGACACTCAGAGGCTGAGTTACCTCTTTGTGGAACTTTTTTTATTTTTCGTTCTGAGCCTAAGTCCACTTTTTTAGGGTGCTCTCGATTTCGCGCCGTCACCCGGTGGCAAAACCTCTTTCTGTGATCCTCCAGGCCTTAGGGGGATTTCCATAAGGTGTCCGAGAAAGGTGCATGGTCGTCGGACTGACCGTTTTCGGTCGGGAGGGTATTTTGTGGAGCCCTCGCCACCACCCCCAACATTTTCGTACCCATGGTTAACAAAAACCCTACCCATGGTTAACCAAAATGGACTTAGAAAAAATCCAGAATATTCAGACCTCCAGAGGGGTAGGACCCTGCTCAAAGGTGTCCGAGAATACTGCACCTTCAGCGGACATGCCATGAGCATCTAGACCCCTCTAAATCCTCCAGGAGGACCAGGATTTGAGGAACATGTGTCCGAGAACAGTGCACCTTCAGCGGACTGGCCATGTGCAGCTACACCCCTAGTTACACCCTCCACAGGCACCAGGATGTGACAGAATGTGTCCGAGAATAGGTCACCTTCAGCGGACTGGCCATGTGCAGCTACACCCCTAGTTACATCCTCCACAGGCACCATGATGTGAACATAATGTGTCCGAGGACATAGCACCATCAACGGACTCTTTACCAGCTTTGAGTCCCTTGTTTTCGACTTCCAGAGGCACCATAATGTCAAAAACATGTGTCCGCCAAAGATGCACCATCAACGGACTCTCTGCGAGCTTCAAGTCCTTTGTTTTCGACTTCCAGATGCACCATAATGTCAAAAACATGTGCCCGAGAAAGATGCACCATCAACGGACTCTCTATGAGCTTCTGGGGCCTTGTTACAATCCTCCAGGAGGCTTCTGAAAAGGAGCTCTCTAGTCCCGAGATGGTACCCGGTGGCAAAACCTCTTTTTGGCATCCTCCAGGCTTAAGGGGAATCCTCAGAGAGTGTCCGAAAAAAGTGCACTGTCGTCGGACTGACCATTTTGGCTCGGGAGGGTAGGCCATGGAGCTCGCGCCAGCACCCCCAACTTTTTTTTACCCATGGTTAACCAGTAACTATGAGTCTCTTAAGGTTCCATAAGAGAGTCATACTATGACTCTTATGGAAAAGTAACTATGACTCTCTTAAGGTTTTCATTAGTCTCTTAAGGTTTTCACACACACCTCCCCAGACAGGCCTAAGAAGCCTGCTGTCTATTAAAGGTCCCCAAAGGTCAGAGAGACACCCACACAGCTCCAAACACTGCCCAGTGTGTTGGGTTCACTTACTGGGAGGCCTACAGACACACACACCTCCCCAGACAGGCCTAAGAAGCCTGCTGTCTATTAAAGGTCCCCAAAGGTCAGAGAGACACACAGAGAGCTCCCAGCACTGCCCAGTGTGTTGTGTTCACTTACTGGGAGGCTGACAGACACACACACCTCCCCAGACAGGCCTAAGAAGCCTGCTGTCTATTAAAGGTCCCCAGAGGTCAGAGAGACACACAGAGAGCTCCAAACACTGCCCAGTGTGTTGGGTTAACTTACTGGGAGGCCTACAGACACACACACCTCCCCAGACAGACCTAATTAGCCTGCTGTCTATTAAAGGTCCCCAGAGGTCAGAGAGACACACAGAGAGCTCCAAACACTGCCCTGTGTACTGTATTAAGTCACAGCAAGCCCCAATGGCTCACACTTGTCTCCCTTTAGGCCCAAAAATTCTGCCTGCTATTAAAGCTCTCTGAGGGTCCCACAGACACACACAGAGCTCCCAGCACTGCCCAGCACTAACCCTAACCCCCAGTACTGCCCTCAGCCCCAGCCCACTGCCCCCAAACACAGTGAGCTTCATGAGGCTCCCACAGACACACACAGAGCTCCCAGCACTGCTGGACGTCTAACTGAGGTCGCCATTGAATTTTAGATAGCTTGCTCCGTTTCTCGCTTGCCGCCACAGCCTTCAGACGATCAGTCATCAGCACAAGTTCGCCTCATGAAAACCGGAGATTCATACCGATCTGCCACGCCCCACTGTGTGGTGTGTTTGTTTAGTGTGTAGCGCAGTTGCACTACGGGGTGTTGAGCTGCTTATTATGTGTAGGTTTTTAAGGATGCAATGTGTCGAGCCTTATAGAGTCGAGCCTTCCTCTTGAGCCAGAGAGACCTATGTGACAAGGACCGAGTTGCTTCATGTGGGGTTCGATCCTACGATTTTCAGGTGGTTTCGTCGAAACTAACACCTTTAATGGGTGGTTTCACCGAGACTTGCCCTTCGCGGGGTTCGAACCTGTGCTTCTCAGGTACCTCAGCCACTAATACGCCTCTCCCCACTCATCCGGGGCAAATTCTCGCTAGAGAAGGGTTCGGCGCGGTGACAGAGAGCTCCGTAGAGCCCTCGGCGTCCCAGGCCTGGAGGCTGACCGCGGTGGCGGGGAGGTGGGACCTGTGAGACAGGGTGCCTCCCCTGGCGGGTCACGGTTTCCAATCGGTCAGAAGGTTTAGGAGAGGAGAGGGAGGAGAGTGTGGTCAACAGTCCGCTTCAAACCGCTTGAAAATCGGACACTCAGAGGTTGAGTTACCTCTCGTGGAACTTTTTTTATTTTTCGTTCTGAGCCTAAGTCCACCTTTTTAGGGTGCTCTCGATTTCGCGCCGTCACCCGGTGGCAAAACCTCTTTCTGTGATCCTCCAGGCCTTAGGGGGATTTTCAGAAGGTGTCCGAGAAAGGTGCATGGTCGTCGGACTGACCGTTTTCGGTCGGGAGGGTATTTTGTGGAGCCTCCGCCACCACCCCCAACTTTTTCGTACCCATGGTTAACCAAAACCCTACCCATGGTTAACCAAAATGGACTTAAAAAAAATCCACAGTTTTCAGACCTCCAGAGGGGTAGGACCCTGCTCAAAGGTGTCCGAGAATACTGCACCTTCAGCGGACATGCCATGAGCCTCTAGATCCCTCTATATCCTCCAGGAGAACCAGGATTTGAGGAACATGTGTCCGAGAACAGTGCACCTTCAGTGGACTGGCCCTGAGCAGCTACACCCCTGGTTACATCCTCCACAGGCACCAGGATGTGACAGAATGTGTCCGAGAATAGGTCACCTTCAGCGGACATGCCTTGAGCCTCTAGTCGTCGGACTGACCATTTTGGCTCGGGAGGGTAGGCCATGGAGCTCGCGCCAGCACCCCCAACTTTTTTTTACCCATGGTTAACCAGTAACTATGAGTCTCTTAAGGTTCCATAAGAGAGTCATACTATGACTCTTATGGAAAAGTAACTATGACTCTCTTAAGGTTTTCATTAGTCTCTTAAGGTTTTCACACACACCTCCCCAGACAGGCCTAAGAAGCCTGCTGTCTATTAAAGGTCCCCAAAGGTCAGAGAGACACCCACACAGCTCCAAACACTGCCCAGTGTGTTGGGTTCACTTACTGGGAGGCCTACAGACACACACACCTCCCCAGACAGGCCTAAGAAGCCTGCTGTCTATTAAAGGTCCCAAAAGGTCAGAGAGACACACAGAGAGCTCCCAGCACTGCCCAGTGTGTTGTGTTCACTTACTGGGAGGCCGACAGACACACACACCTCCCCAGACAGGCCTAAGAAGCCTGCTGTCTATTAAAGGTCCCCAAAGGTCAGAGAGACACACAGAGAGCTCCCAGCACTGCCCAGTGTGTTGTGTTCACTTACTGGGAGGCCTACAGACAAACACACCTCCCCAGACAGGCCTAAGAAGCCTGCTGTCTATTAAAGGTCCCCAAAGGTCAGAGAGACACCCAGACAGCTACAAACACTGCCCAGTGTGTTGGTTCACTTACTGGGAGGCCCACAGACACACACACCTCCCCAGACAGGCCTAAGAAGCCTGCTGTCTATTAAAGGTCCCCAAAGGTCAGAGAGACACACAGAGAGCTCCCAGCACTGCCCAGTGTGTTGTGTTCACTTACTGGAAGGCCTACAGGCACACACACCTCCCCAGACAGGCCTAAGAAGCCTGCTGTCTATTAAAGGTCCCCAGAGGTCAGAGAGACACACAGAGAGCTCCAAACACTGCCCAGTGTGTTGGGTTCACTTACTGGGAGGCCTACAGACACACACACCTCCCCAGACAGGCCTAATTAGCCTGCTGTCTATTAAAGGTCCCCAGAGGTCAGAGAGACACACAGAGAGCTCCAAACACTGCCCTGTGTACTGTATTAAGTCACAGCAAGCCCCAATGGCTCACACTTGTCTCCCTTTAGGCCCAAAAATTCTGCCTGCTATTAAAGCTCTCTGAGGGTCCCACAGACACACACAGAGCTCCCAGCACTGCCCAGCACTAACCCTAACCCCCAGTACTGCCCTCAGCCCCAGCCCACTGCCCCCAAACACAGTGAGCTTCATGAGGCTCCCACAGACACACACAGAGCTCCCAGCACTGCTGGACGTCTAACTGAGGTCGCCATTGAATTTTAGATAGCTTGCTCCGTTTCTCGCTTGCCGCCACAGCCTTCAGACGATCAGTCATCAGCACAAGTTCGCCTCATGAAAACCGGAGATTCATACCGATCTGCCACGCCCCACTGTGTGGTGTGTTTGTTTAGTGTGTAGCGCAGTTGCACTACGGGGTGTTGAGCTGCTTATTATGTGTAGGTTTTTAAGGATGCAATGTGTCGAGCCTTATAGAGTCGAGCCTTCCTCTTGAGCCAGAGAGACCTATGTGACAAGGACCGAGTTGCTTCATGTGGGGTTCGATCCTACGATTTTCAGGTGGTTTCGTCGAAACTAACACCTTTAATGGGTGGTTTCACCGAGACTTGCCCTTCGCGGGGTTCGAACCTGTGCTTCTCAGGTACCTCAGCCACTAATACGCCTCTCCCCACTCATCCGGGGCAAATTCTCGCTAGAGAAGGGTTCGGCGCGGTGACAGAGAGCTCCGTAGAGCCCTCGGCGTCCCAGGCCTGGAGGCTGACCGCGGTGGCGGGGAGGTGGGACCTGTGAGACAGGGTGCCTCCCCTGGCGGGTCACGGTTTCCAATCGGTCAGAAGGTTTAGGAGAGGAGAGGGAGGAGAGTGTGGTCAACAGTCCGCTTCAAACCGCTTGAAAATCGGACACTCAGAGGCTGAGTTACCTCTCGTGGAACTTTTTTTATTTTTCGTTCTGAGCCTAAGTCCACCTTTTTAGGGTGCTCTCGATTTCGCGCCGTCACCCGGTGGCAAAACCTCTTTCTGTGATCCTCCAGGCCTTAGGGGGATTTTCAGAAGGTGTCCGAGAAAGGTGCATGGTCGTCGGACTGACCGTTTTCGGTCGGGAGGGTATTTTGTGGAGCCTCCGCCACCACCCCCAACTTTTTCGTACCCATGGTTAACCAAAACCCTACCCATGGTTAACCAAAATGGACTTAAAAAAAATCCACAGTTTTCAGACCTCCAGAGGGGTAGGACCCTGCTCAAAGGTGTCCGAGAATACTGCACCTTCAGCGGACATGCCATGAGCCTCTAGATCCCTCTATATCCTCCAGGAGAACCAGGATTTGAGGAACATGTGTCCGAGAACAGTGCACCTTCAGTGGACTGGCCCTGAGCAGCTACACCCCTGGTTACATCCTCCACAGGCACCAGGATGTGACAGAATGTGTCCGAGAATAGGTCACCTTCAGCGGACATGCCTTGAGCCTCTAGACCCCTATATATCCTCCGGGAGAGGGAAGAGAGAGTGGTCAACAGTCCGCTTCAAACCGCTTGAAAATCGGACACTCAGAGGCTGAGTTACCTCTTTGTGGAACTTTTTTTATTTTTCGTTCTGAGCCTAAGTCCACTTTTTTAGGGTGCTCTCGATTTCGCGCCGTCACCCGGTGGCAAAACCTCTTTCTGTGATCCTCCAGGCCTTAGGGGGATTTTCAGAAGGTGTCCGAGAAAGGTGCATGGTCGTCGGACTGACCGTTTTCGGTCGGGAGGGTATTTTGTGGAGCCCTAGGGTTAGGGTAGGGGAAAATCCCCACACATTGCTGTGTGGGATAGGCACTGGCACAGGTCAAAAATATAATTCTTAGAACTATGATATCCCTTGGGATAAAAAACAAAAAGAGAAAAGACATGGTAAAACATTTTTAAACATTCAAAATCAAACAGATTCAATTGGAAAAGAGAGGGAGGCAGGAGGGAGGGGAGGTAAGAATTATGTACAAGATCCTTAATATCTAAATGTCTAAATCTAAATTTCTTCTTTTCCAGGACCTTGTCGAACCACCTCGGATTCTATTTCAAGACTCGCTCTTATCTCCTGATTTCACCAGGTAAGTATTTTTCAGTTTTTCAAACAAACATTTTTAGGAATATATTTCATTATAAATTTGTAAAGTGGAGATTCATTGTAGCACATATGATAAGTATCAATTAAGAGAATAAATATTTAAATAATTAAAACCTTTTCATGTAGGTATAAAATTTGTAAAAGTGCCTCTAATAAGTGCTACACGATTAAAATACTTAGCAGCATATGGCAAACTCCACTTAAACTGAATCCACCCTCCAGTGAATAAATATGTTTTCTTACGTGAAAGAAAAAAAGGGCTTTTTTTTGGGATTAATACTTTTCGTTCAAACCCAGGGGATCTATGGTGCGCAACCATCTAATCCATTTTCTTTCTGCCTTCTGCCTCTCCGGTCTGGTCCAATCAATCTTACTTTCTAAACCTTCAATAATCACACTGTTTATCCCGTGAAGTCTGAAATGTCTATACAACACTGTTAATTCTTTTTCCTTTTTAATATTGTATAAATGTTGTTTCAGTCTGCTCTCGATAGAGTTCCCAGTTTCCCCTATGTATATCTTCTGACACCGCGCACACCTAATCGCATAAACCGCATTGTTTCTCTTCAAATCCAGTTTCTCTCGGATTGGGACCCCTAAACCGGAATATTTGTTACCAATGTATTTATTCGGTTTATAATAGTCTTTATCTACGGTGGTCCTATGCGGTTTTTTTAGATTAGAATGTACCAGTCTGTCTTTAAGGTTTTTGTTTCTTCTATAGGCTGAGATGATTTTAAATTCTTTTAATTCCCCTAATTCTTCTTGGGCCAATTGGAAGTTGTTTTTTAATTCAACACCAAAACTTGCCAGAGACTGCGAGTAGGTGGTAACCACTGGAATAGTTTGTCTATCTTCATCCCGATGCACCACATACCTACCGTTAGTTTCAAAAATCTGTTTCACCTCTGATTTAATTTTTCTTAGGAACCGCCGGGAATATCCACGGGGCCTCAAGGCTGCAAACAGGACACAAGTGGCCTGCTCAACATCCTCTGGGTAAGTACAGATTCTATGAAATCGAATAAGTTGTGATTTAACCAAACCTTCGTATGTGTGCCTCGGGTGATAGCTTTTTTTATGGAGTAGAGCATGCCTATCAGTCTCCTTAAAGAAGACCCTGGTTGCTAGTCTCTTCTCTTCTCCAATGCATGAAGTAAAAAACACCTGCGTATCCAAAAACTCGATACTGTCTCTTTGCAAATTGTGTGTGATCGTAATTGCTGGATGGTGCGAATTTAATGTTATAAGGAACTCATCAAAGTCCTCCATGGAACCTTGCCAAATGCCAAAAATATCGTCCAGGTATCTATAATAGAGAGACGGTAATGTCTTACACTTTAAAAAAGCCGTCTCCTCCCAGGAACACATATATAAATTGGCATAAGCGGGAGCAAATTTTTTGCCCATTGCTGTACCATGGATTTGCAAATAATGCTTTTCATTGAACTCAAAATCATTCCTTTTTAAGCTCAACTCCAACAATTTTAAAAGAATTCCATCGGGCCTAAGTGGGTCGGGGAACTTATCAAAAGCAGTCTGAATGGACTGCAGGCCCAAAGTCGTGTCGATATTTGTGTAAAGCGAGTCGATGTCTATGGAAAAAAGGAAGGCATCCCTGGACACCGTAACACGCTTTAATTTATCCACAAAGTCATAAGTATCCTTAATATACGCAGTATGTCTTTGGGATAACGGATTAATATAATAATCCAGGTACTCTGCAATACGAGTCGACTCCGAGCCGCAGTCGCTCACAATTGGACGACCACAGGGAACTTCGCCTGGGACCGTCCACTTCTCAAGAGGCTTGTGGATTTTCGGAAGCAAATAGAACCGTCTGGGTCTCGGGGCATCTGGGCCCAACAGGTAATTCATTTGCTTTTTTGTTATTTTCTCTGACTGATGTAATTCGCATATAAGGTCTTTTATTATGCTCCGTGTTTCGGTTTGCAAAGAATGTGATAACAAAGTATAATGTTTCCTGTTTGACAGCTGTCTGTTTGCTTCCAGGAGATACTGACCCCTATCCATTATAACAATTTGTGAACCCTTATCCGCCGGTTTAATAACAATCTCTTCATTGCAGCTCAAGTTGTTAATGGCTTGCAGATGTTCTTTGCTGAGATTATGTTTATTTGCTGGCCTGGGTCTAAATTTTGATAAGGACTCTAGATCCCTCTGGATAAGGGTATTAATGGTCGATGAGACACGCACTGGTTCCCATGTCGAGGGATCTGTAAAGGGTATGTGAGGGAAGTCTGTCTCATAGTTAAAATAATCCAATAATTTAAGCCTCCTATGATAAGTGTAAAGGTCCCTACGCAATTCCCTGCGGTCCAGCCGCTTCGGTGTGGGGATAAAAGTTAATCCTTTCTCTAATACTTGTCTCTCTAGTACAGAGAGTCTATAGTATTTTGAGAGGTTTGTAATGTTCGAAAAAGGAGTGGAATCATTATCTTCATCTCCCACTAGGAGTTTAAATGTTCTAACCATAAGTGTAGCATTTTATTTGCAGTGTCAGCCGTCCAGTGAACCGGATCCTGTGGCATGACTCGGAAATCGCAACTCTCCAAGGCAGGTAAGTATTTACATTTCTCGATAACCCTATCATTCAACTTTTTGAGAAGAGCCTGTTGGTCCCTTTCCAACCCGTCTGAAAAATTGATGAGTGGAACATAAATGGTGGCGAGTGGGAAGATCCTCTCAGCGGTTCTCAACAAATGAAGCAACTGCTTCCAGGTCGTGAGGCAAGCCTGTTTGGCAAGGCAGTTGTTAAGTCCCACCGAGAGGATGACTTTCTCCGTCGTGAGATTTGGTGTTAATTTCTCTAACACTCCACCCAGATGATAGCAAGTGGCGCCAGGAAAGCTATCCACTTGTATTCTTTCATTCTGAAAGGGAGGTATTTTTGACAAATTCGAATCGCCCACCACGACAACCGGTTTAATAAGCTGAAGGTTCCACTCAAAAATCTTTCTTCGGGAATTGGGATGTCTAAGAGGCTCCCAGCGAGTCTCCACGGTGTTAATGGGTCTCTGGGGGAGATTTAGGTTAGGGTTAGGGAACTGGGAAAGGTTAACATAGGGGTTAGGTTTAGAATTGGGGTAAGGGCCTGGATTGGGGTTAGGTGTTGGGATGGGGTTGGGGTTAGGGTTAGGGTTAGGGCTTGGATTGGGGTTAGGTTCAAGACAAGAACCCGGGTTAGGGTTAGAGTTGGAATTGGGGTCTGGTCTGGGATTGGGTAAAAGTTTGGGATTGGGGTTAGGTTTAGGGTTAGGGTTAGGATTAGGAATGGGGCTAGGAATATTGGGGTGGGTAAGGAAAATCTCTCCCCCATTGACGGAGCTCGAGGGAGTCTGGGACACTAGGGGCGATGAATTAATTTCATCTCGATTATGCACTGCTACATTGTTTAATGTAAGGCATTCAGATGGAGGACTATGGGGCCGGACTCTCCCCTGAGATTTTAAGGAGATCTCCTTGATATTTGTGTTTTCCCTCTCCACAGGAATTGGATCCACTGCTGGTAGGCTAGTGGATCCTTCATCCTTCTCGGAGGATGAATCCTCCATCTGGAGATTAAAGAAAACTACATCATCGGAGGGAAGCGGCTCAACTGCCGCCACCACCAATCTCGAGCAAATCATGCTTCTATCGATTGGGACCGGTCCCAGTGCCTCCACCATCATACCCTCCGCCACCTCTGCTTGAGCAGATGCCGCGGGATTCACAATCATAGCCGGAAAGTTCTCTTCATCAATCGTTAAGACAGGGTTTGATACTGGCTGTACCAGAGAGGGTTCAGTACTCAACATCAGCCGAAGTGTATCGACCGATGAGGAGGTGAATTTCTTTTTATATCTGGCCTTGCCCCAGACAACCGCTAACTGGAAAGCCTCCTGATCGAAACCCTCCAGGCCCACCAAGACAGAGGCAATCACCTCATCATAGTGGACCCGGAGGATCTCTAAATTTATCTCCAACCACCGCATCGTATTTTGTTTAATTTTTTCTTGAGTGCTTGCGGAAGGAGAGGAGGGCTTAATGAAAGCCGCCAGTCTGTAGACATGCCTTGACATGCCCTGGGGGCAAGAGCCTGTCTCAGCTGAGCGGTCAAGTATTTCTGAATGGTGAATTGCCTGCAACAATTTAAAATACGATTTCGTGAGGGCGATATTCATAGTTTTTGGGTTATTTGTGCCCCTACCCCTACTATCGTCTCTGCCCTGATAACTGCGGGGGGCAGAGTTGTTTCGATTTTTCATACTCAAAATGCTACACCTAATAAATAGAATACAATAATAATTCCTAAAAAATGTTTAAGAAATGGAACACGGTAATTATTGCTAAAAGAATGTTTAAAAATGCAACTATCTAAGTTTTTTTTACAAATTACCTACTGATTAATGTCAAATTGATCTTTGAAATATACTTTTTAAGGAAAGTGTATATATTTCACACTAGGTCTGAACAGTCGACCTCCAATTTTAAAGTATATTTACACATGATTTTTAAAGTACATGAAGGCACGATTTTAAAAGAACACTACAGCACAAATTCAATAGATATTTTAACGACCAAGGAATCAAGAGGAGGGCCAGTAAAGTTTTTTTTAAGGCACAATGTGCGTTTAAGTAGGGAAACCCCAAAATTGCAAAATGCAAAGGACACTCTAAGACACGCTCAAAGCACACACAAAAAGTTGTGCCAAACCACGCTCAAAGCACACCAAAACGTTGTGCCAAACCACTGCAAACTCACCCACACACACTAGACTGGCTAACCTCAAGGCCCCCTGGCCTTTGGCTAAAAAAGCCACAATATATGAAAAAGTGCAAAGTGCAAGTTTGTGCAAAATCATGCAGTTTTTGTGCAAAATCATGCAGTTTTTGTGCAATTGTATGCAAGCAATTTCATGAACAAAGATCAAATAGTTTTTAAAAAAAGGATTTTTTGTTTTCTAAAAAAATCAGCAAGGTAAAATGTTTAAGTGCTATGTGCAAAGCTCCTGACGTTTCGCCAATTTTAGGCTTCTTCAGAGGAAGTTTGGTCTGCTCTGGACTCAAGGGACTTATATAGCCAGAGGGAGGAAGAGGTTTGTCCACTCTCTCAGTGGCTTTCTGATTGGCTTACAGCCCTTTGTTCTTCCAAACACCTGAATTTTTATCGTACCCCTATTCTAGCAGGTGCCCCCTACTGTTAGGTAGGACTAAATACGTCTAAGACATCTCGAAAAAAAGAGTTGTCGCCAGACATCGCCCATTATCTCCCTGTTCATGCAAACCAAAAGTAGTATTTGGGATATCATAAAAGTAATTTTTCTGACCAGGCTCGGGCTAGGTTAGGGTAGGGGAAAATCCCCACACATTGCTGTGTGGGATAGGCACTGGCACAGGTCAAAAATATAATTCTTAGAACTATGATATCCCTTGGGATAAAAAACAAAAAGAGAAAAGACATGGTAAAACATTTTTAAACATTCAAAATCAAACAGATTCAATTGGAAAAGAGAGGGAGGCAGGAGGGAGGGGAGGTAAGAATTATGTACAAGATCCTTAATATCTAAATGTCTAAATCTAAATTTCTTCTTTTCCAGGACCTTGTCGAACCACCTCGGATTCTATTTCAAGACTCGCTCTTATCTCCTGATTTCACCAGGTAAGTATTTTTCAGTTTTTCAAACAAACATTTTTAGGAATATATTTCATTATAAATTTGTAAAGTGGAGATTCATTGTAGCACATATGATAAGTATCAATTAAGAGAATAAATATTTAAATAATTAAAACCTTTTCATGTAGGTATAAAATTTGTAAAAGTGCCTCTAATAAGTGCTACACGATTAAAATACTTAGCAGCATATGGCAAACTCCACTTAAACTGAATCCACCCTCCAGTGAATAAATATGTTTTCTTACGTGAAAGAAAAAAAGGGCTTTTTTTTGGGATTAATACTTTTCGTTCAAACCCAGGGGATCTATGGTGCGCAACCATCTAATCCATTTTCTTTCTGCCTTCTGCCTCTCCGGTCTGGTCCAATCAATCTTACTTTCTAAACCTTCAATAATCACACTGTTTATCCCGTGAAGTCTGAAATGTCTATACAACACTGTTAATTCTTTTTCCTTTTTAATATTGTATAAATGTTGTTTCAGTCTGCTCTCGATAGAGTTCCCAGTTTCCCCTATGTATATCTTCTGACACCGCGCACACCTAATCGCATAAACCGCATTGTTTCTCTTCAAATCCAGTTTCTCTCGGATTGGGACCCCTAAACCGGAATATTTGTTACCAATGTATTTATTCGGTTTATAATAGTCTTTATCTACGGTGGTCCTATGCGGTTTTTTTAGATTAGAATGTACCAGTCTGTCTTTAAGGTTTTTGTTTCTTCTATAGGCTGAGATGATTTTAAATTCTTTTAATTCCCCTAATTCTTCTTGGGCCAATTGGAAGTTGTTTTTTAATTCAACACCAAAACTTGCCAGAGACTGCGAGTAGGTGGTAACCACTGGAATAGTTTGTCTATCTTCATCCCGATGCACCACATACCTACCGTTAGTTTCAAAAATCTGTTTCACCTCTGATTTAATTTTTCTTAGGAACCGCCGGGAATATCCACGGGGCCTCAAGGCTGCAAACAGGACACAAGTGGCCTGCTCAACATCCTCTGGGTAAGTACAGATTCTATGAAATCGAATAAGTTGTGATTTAACCAAACCTTCGTATGTGTGCCTCGGGTGATAGCTTTTTTTATGGAGTAGAGCATGCCTATCAGTCTCCTTAAAGAAGACCCTGGTTGCTAGTCTCTTCTCTTCTCCAATGCATGAAGTAAAAAACACCTGCGTATCCAAAAACTCGATACTGTCTCTTTGCAAATTGTGTGTGATCGTAATTGCTGGATGGTGCGAATTTAATGTTATAAGGAACTCATCAAAGTCCTCCATGGAACCTTGCCAAATGCCAAAAATATCGTCCAGGTATCTATAATAGAGAGACGGTAATGTCTTACACTTTAAAAAAGCCGTCTCCTCCCAGGAACACATATATAAATTGGCATAAGCGGGAGCAAATTTTTTGCCCATTGCTGTACCATGGATTTGCAAATAATGCTTTTCATTGAACTCAAAATCATTCCTTTTTAAGCTCAACTCCAACAATTTTAAAAGAATTCCATCGGGCCTAAGTGGGTCGGGGAACTTATCAAAAGCAGTCTGAATGGACTGCAGGCCCAAAGTCGTGTCGATATTTGTGTAAAGCGAGTCGATGTCTATGGAAAAAAGGAAGGCATCCCTGGACACCGTAACACGCTTTAATTTATCCACAAAGTCATAAGTATCCTTAATATACGCAGTATGTCTTTGGGATAACGGATTAATATAATAATCCAGGTACTCTGCAATACGAGTCGACTCCGAGCCGCAGTCGCTCACAATTGGACGACCACAGGGAACTTCGCCTGGGACCGTCCACTTCTCAAGAGGCTTGTGGATTTTCGGAAGCAAATAGAACCGTCTGGGTCTCGGGGCATCTGGGCCCAACAGGTAATTCATTTGCTTTTTTGTTATTTTCTCTGACTGATGTAATTCGCATATAAGGTCTTTTATTATGCTCCGTGTTTCGGTTTGCAAAGAATGTGATAACAAAGTATAATGTTTCCTGTTTGACAGCTGTCTGTTTGCTTCCAGGAGATACTGACCCCTATCCATTATAACAATTTGTGAACCCTTATCCGCCGGTTTAATAACAATCTCTTCATTGCAGCTCAAGTTGTTAATGGCTTGCAGATGTTCTTTGCTGAGATTATGTTTATTTGCTGGCCTGGGTCTAAATTTTGATAAGGACTCTAGATCCCTCTGGATAAGGGTATTAATGGTCGATGAGACACGCACTGGTTCCCATGTCGAGGGATCTGTAAAGGGTATGTGAGGGAAGTCTGTCTCATAGTTAAAATAATCCAATAATTTAAGCCTCCTATGATAAGTGTAAAGGTCCCTACGCAATTCCCTGCGGTCCAGCCGCTTCGGTGTGGGGATAAAAGTTAATCCTTTCTCTAATACTTGTCTCTCTAGTACAGAGAGTCTATAGTATTTTGAGAGGTTTGTAATGTTCGAAAAAGGAGTGGAATCATTATCTTCATCTCCCACTAGGAGTTTAAATGTTCTAACCATAAGTGTAGCATTTTATTTGCAGTGTCAGCCGTCCAGTGAACCGGATCCTGTGGCATGACTCGGAAATCGCAACTCTCCAAGGCAGGTAAGTATTTACATTTCTCGATAACCCTATCATTCAACTTTTTGAGAAGAGCCTGTTGGTCCCTTTCCAACCCGTCTGAAAAATTGATGAGTGGAACATAAATGGTGGCGAGTGGGAAGATCCTCTCAGCGGTTCTCAACAAATGAAGCAACTGCTTCCAGGTCGTGAGGCAAGCCTGTTTGGCAAGGCAGTTGTTAAGTCCCACCGAGAGGATGACTTTCTCCGTCGTGAGATTTGGTGTTAATTTCTCTAACACTCCACCCAGATGATAGCAAGTGGCGCCAGGAAAGCTATCCACTTGTATTCTTTCATTCTGAAAGGGAGGTATTTTTGACAAATTCGAATCGCCCACCACGACAACCGGTTTAATAAGCTGAAGGTTCCACTCAAAAATCTTTCTTCGGGAATTGGGATGTCTAAGAGGCTCCCAGCGAGTCTCCACGGTGTTAATGGGTCTCTGGGGGAGATTTAGGTTAGGGTTAGGGAACTGGGAAAGGTTAACATAGGGGTAAGGGAAGTAGCCCTTTTTGGCCCAACTTTAACATGGTAAGGTATTGAAAATGTCCCCGATGCTCCCCAAAAGAAAGTGCGGTGCCGATTTGGGAACAATGAGGGACTCTTGGGAGGGACGATGGGGAACATGATGACTCGATAGGGAACAACCGTACCGAGCCGAAAAGTCCACTGAGGGGACTCATTGAGCCATTGGACATTAGGAACACTAAAGGCCATTAGAGACACCACAGGCCCCAAAAATCCTCCGAAAGACCTTTCAGAGCCACGGGACAAAGGGGGACACCGCTTTTTTAGCCCATATGTCCCAGACCACCTTCAGAGCCACGGGACTAAAGGGAACATCCTTTTTAACCCCAAATGTCCCAGACCACCTTCAGAGCCGCGGGACTAAAGGGAACATCCTTTTTAACCCCAAATGTCCCAGACCACCTTCAGAGCCCCGGGACATAAGGGAACATCCTTTTTAAGCCCAAATGTACCAGACCACCTTCAAAGCCACGGGACACAAGGGAACACCGCTTCTTATGCCTTCATGTCCCAGACCACCTTCAGAGCCACGGGACATAAGGAAACAATGCTTTTTATGTCTTGAGATATGTTCCCAATTGTCCTAACCCTAATCCCCTACCCAAATTTCCCAAAAGCCCTCCAAATGTCCCATACATTTCTCATAAGCTTTTACCTCTCCACCCTTGGAAATTAGATTTTTGATTTAAGCTTTTTTCATGAGGCAATATCTGATTGCCTCGATATCGGACTATGTCGCATAGCGTCTAAGGTCGGACTAGCCTGCGTTGGTTTCGTTTTGGCCACACGTTCCCTGACGGAGTTAGCCATAGGAAGGTTCCTGCATCTCGCCGTTCGAACCGGTGTTCCCTGGACAAAAGACGCAACGTCCCTGCATATTTGGAAGAGACTAGTAGTTACTTTACCTTAAGAGAGTCACTGTTACTTTCCTTGGTTTTTATTCTTCTCAAATGTCAGTTATGTTCTCAAGTGTCCCATACCCCCCCGAGCCAAAACAGTCAATCCGACGACCATGCACTATTTTCGGGCACACATATGTCCCAAGAGTGCCTCAAAAGTCCCATGGTCCCAGGTTGTACCTTTCCCTTCCCTCGGTCCAGCAATAACATACAAGGTTGAACATGGTCTCGTTGGAAAGGAAATTATTGAATTACGGTAGCGGGTTAAGAATTGTGACCGCTCTACCCTTCGTTCCAGTTTTATGAGTCCATAAAATCTGACCTCTGGCATTGAAGTATCTCTGCAAGGCAAGGTCGCACAAACTCAACTGTAGGCTCGTTGGAAAGGCCATGGTCACTTTAGTGGGGGTACATAGTGGTTGCATCCCTTTGTGACCCTCATGGCCAAAGTAATATATGAAAAACCTTAGAACCCTTCAGGCCAAAAAGTTTAAATCATTGTATGTCTTTGCTCGAAGCATGTAGAATCTTAAGGGTGGGTTCATTCGAAAGCCCATCCCTCAATTAAGGGGAGGGGTGGGGTTTCAGGTTCATAAATACTTTCATTCATCAAAAATGTAGGTTTTGTATTTATAGTTCTCTAATATCAGTTATGTTCCCAAACGTCCTACCCCAATTGTCCCGAAAGTGCCTCATATGTCAGTTATGTTCCCAATTGTCCTAACCCAACTGTCCCTACCCAAAAGTCCCTTAAGTGCCTTCAAATGTTAGTTATGTTCTCAATTGTCCCAACCCAAATGTCCCACCTAAACGTCCCATAAGCCCCCAAAATGTCCCAACCCTTTCTCATAAGTGTTTACCTCTCCACCCTATTCCCTTGGAAATTTTTGCGACGAAGATTTTTGATTCAAGCTTTTTTCATGAGGCCATGTCCGATTGCCTCGAGATCCGACTATGTCGCATAGCGCCTAAAGTCGGACTAGCCTGCGTTGGTTTCGTTTAGGCCAAACGTTCCCTGACGGAGTTAGCCATAGGAAGGTTCCTGCGTCTCGCCGTTCGAACCGGTGTTCCCTGGACAAAAGACGCAACGTCCCTGCATATTTGGAAGAGACTAGTAGTTACTTTACCTTAAGAGAGTCACTGTTACTTTCCTTGGTTTTCATTCTTCTCAAATGTCAGTTATGTTCTCAAGTGTCCCATACCCCCCCCGAGCCAAAACAGTCAGTCCGACGACCATGCACTATTTTCGGGCACATATATGTCCCAAGAGTGCCTCAAAAGTCCCATGGTCCCAGGTTGTACCTTTCCCTTCCTTCGGTCCAGCAATAACGTACAAGGTTGAACATGGTCTCGTTGGAAAGGAAATTATTGAATTACGGTAGCGGGATAAGAATTGTGACCGCTCTACCCTCTGTTCCAGATTTATGAGTCCATAAAATGTGACCCCTGGCATTGGAGTATCTCTGCAAGGCAAGGTCGCATAAACTCAACTTTAGGCTCTTTGGAAAGGCCATGGTCACTTTAGTGGGGGTACATAGTGGTTGCATTCCTGTGTGACCCTCATGGCCAAAGTAATATATGAAAAACCTTAGAACCCTTCAGGCCAAAAAGTTTAAATCATCTTATCTCTTTGCTCAAAGCACGTAGCATCTTAAGGGTGGGTTCATTGGAAAGCCCATCCCTCAATTAAGGGGAGGGGTGGGGTTTCAGGTTCATCAATACTTTCATTCATCAAAAATGTAGGTTTTGTATTTATAGTTCTCCAATGTCAGTTATGTTCCGAAACGTCCTAACCCAAATGTCCCGAAAGTGTCTCAAATCTGAGTTATGTTCCCAATTATCCTAACCCAAATGTCCCTACCCAAATGTCCCATAAGTCCCCCATATGTCAGTTATGTTCTCAATTATTCCAACCCAAATGTCCTACCCAAATTTCCCTAAAGCCCCCCAAATGCCCCAACCCTTTCTCATGAGTTTTTACCCCTCCACCCTATTCCCTCGGAAATTTTTGTGACGAAGATTTTCGATTTAAGCTTTTTTCATGAGGCAATGTCCGATTGCCTCGAGATCGGACTATGTCGCATAGCGCCTAAAGTCGGACTAGCCTGCGTTGGTTTCGTTTTGGCCACACGTTCCCTGACGGAGTTAGCCATAGGAAGGTTCCTGCGTCTCGCCGTTAATAACCCTTTAAGTGATACGCGTATCACTCTTCGCATTTCACCTTTAAGCCTTGGCACCACGTTCAACTGTGACCCACTCCGAACAACGTCTGGCTTGCTCGGTGTCGAAAGGCGGATATGGGGAAGTATTTTTTTTGACTTTTTACTTAAGAACAATCACTCTGAACTAATATTGCACTTTTCGCCTAGTCAGAATGAGTCAGCGCTTTTCGGCTAGTCTCGGCTAGTCAGGCTAGCAAATTTTTGTTTGCTCTTATCTCCAAAACGGAAAGGCGTTCAGAGTCGTGCAAGGCACCGTTGGAAAGGCCTTGGTCTACTCTAACACTAGATTTTTTGATTTTGTGTGTGCGACCTTCCTGGGCTTGGCAAAACAATTATTTGTTAAAAAAGTTAGCGCGTCAATTTTACGTTTTGCTCTGTAAGTCCAGAACGGAAGGTCGTACAATGATAGGACCCAGCTCCGCCCCCTATAATTCGCCGTCGCTGAACACGCCAGATATGGTTTCATTTTTGTCGGACTTACGGTTCCGGAGATATAGGCTGCTAAAAAAAAGTTAGCAATTTTTTTACGTCAAGTTCACCCCTTATCCGACGTCGTACAGAGTCGTGGATGGTACCGTTGGAAAGGCCGTGGCCGACTTAGTCTGTGTGCAAATTTTTGTGTGTGTGCGACCTTGGGAACACCAAAAGTGCACCATGTTTGTGATTTCAACGCAAATCGAAGTGGAAAACGCTGTTTGGGATGTTTTTGATTTTATTCTCTTAATGGGTAGGTCGTGGAGCTTTGAAAATATTCTTAAAAATCATAAATCGACCGTTCCGCACGCGCCAGTGGTGGTTTCGTCTCTCTAGTGTGTACGGTTCACCCTAAACGCACTACTTCCCCCGTGGCTATAAAAGGCCACGCAAGCCATTTCAGCTCAGAAAGCACCAGACCAGCGAGGAGAGAGGCCACAATTTGGAGAGGCCACAATTTGGAGAGCTCCTATTTTTCCAAATTTTTTCAAATTTTCATGTTTAGACATGACTCGCACAAAAGAAATGACACACTGCCCAGTGTGTGATAAGTTGCTGGCAGCCCTTGCCAGCCATCTGAGGCGAGGGCATGATGTGGCCAATGCAGAGGAGCGGGCCATACTCCTCAAAATGGGTACCGGGAGGATTCCCATAAGAGGTGAACCCTGCCCCATCCTAGGTTGTCCCTACGCAGGTCCTCGCCTGGACAAGCACCTGCTCTCCGGGCACGGAGAGATGAGTGCGGCAGAGGTGGACGCCGAAACTGAACTCTTAAAAAAAAAGACGGGCCTGAGACTCTTGAGAGAGCTTAGATCAAGACAGCCACAGCCACCGATGTCCACGACATTGGACATCGACGTCGAGGATGAGACTGTGGGCGAAGAAGAAGGAGAGGACCAGGAGGAAGAGAGCTGCGAATCCTGCCGAACCCTTCGGCAGGACAAGAAAGCTCTGCAGGACACAGTAAAGCGAATGAGCAGGGACCTGCAGTCGGCAAGGCGGAGGATCCGGCTCCTGGAAAGACGGCGCCGAAGAGAACAGCCAGCCGGACCTTCGCCTAGTGAGAGCGAGGACAGCGAGCCGGACCAAGGACCAGGCACCACACCACAGGCACCAAGGACCACACAGGCACGTCCCACAGCCGGCGGACCCACTCCGGTACCCGCTCCCAATTCGGCACCCGCTCCCACAGCCCGCGGACCCACTCCGGTACCCGCTCCCACACCGGCACCCGCTCCCACAGCCCGCGGACCCACTCCGGTACCCGCTCCCGCTTCGGCACCCGCTCCATCAGCCCGCGGACCCACTCCGGGATCCGCTCCCACACACGACCCCCAGACAGTGGGAGCAGGGGACAGCAGCAGCAGTGAGGAGCCTCCACAGCTGCAGCCACCCAGAAAGAAAGGCTCAAAGAGAAAGAGCATTGAGCCTCCACAACTGCAGCCACCCAGAAAGAAAGGCTCAAAGAGAAAGAACATTGAGCCTCCACAGCTGCCCGCAGAGCTGCAGCCACCGGGGAAAACCGCTGTACGTGGTGAGAGCAGCGGGGAAGAGGCCGCTGACTTCACCAAAATGATGACAGCAAAGGGCAGAGCGAACCCTATGAGAAACATAACATTTCCTCAGTCCATTGAGGAATACATCAATGAATTTCAAAGGTATCAGGCAGGCATGATAAAGGAGGGACGGTGTGAAGAGACGGCCCTCTCCAAGACCTCCAGAGTGCGGCTCTTCCTTCACTTCCTCTCCTTAAGACAGAAAGAGCTGCACACGTGGCTCTTCTTGGACAACACAGCGAGAATCCAGAGGTAAGTTTCCAATCTCTTTCCAGGCGCTCGTGCCCGAGACCTATAGCCTCCCTTGACCTATAGCCTCCCTTGACCTATAGCCTCCCTTGACTAAAACTCTATTTTTCTCCGCAGATTTGTCTCCAAACTCAAAGAATGCAGGCGTGAGGTAACAACGATTAAGTTTTACCTCACAAATGCCTACGAGTTTATGACATACTTCAGAGACACAAAGCCTCGGTACTGCAGGCTGTCCAGGACCCAGATCATCACGATCATCAGGATCCTGCAGAAGGCCCTGACAGACATCAGGAAGGCTGTCACTCTGCACTGCTTGGCAGTGAAACGTGAAAAGATGGGCAAGATTGTGACGCCGGAAAATCTGAAAAAGTGCAGAGAGTTGGCTAAGGCCAAGATTCCAGATCTTCTGGGTAAGTAGGCAGTGTCCTCTGATTCTAAAAGCAGGCCTTCCTGCGGTGACGCTCGATAACCTCTGTTTCTCGTTCGCAGAGGCCTGTAGAAAGGACAATTGCACGGCGAACCGGGTCCGGTTCTACGGGCATTTTGCCGCTTTCGTCAGCTGCCTCTACGGTCACCGCCCGGGTGTCATGAGCAACATGACCGTAGGACAGGTGATGGAAGCGGCAACAAACGGGTGCCAGGAGAAGGGCTTCATTGTTAACGTGAGCGACATCCCTTCTCGTCTCTGAATTGAATCCGCTCGTAGCTTCCGCTTGTAACTCACAATTTCTTTTTTCTTCCCACAGGTCGATGACCACAAGACTGCCAGGACATTTGGGGCCGCTCAGCTCTTCTTGTGGCCGGAGGAGTTTGCCTGGCTGAGGACCTGGGTCCACCTCAGAAAACACGCCAAACCAAAGGCACCTCAGAACAATTTGGTGTTCTTTACATCCGGGAGGGGGCCCCCGAAGGACATGAACACCTACCTCAGATCGGCCTGGAAAGAGATGGGGCTGAAAGGCAACCCCTCTTTCACTGATGTGAGAACCGCCGTCTCCGCCCACGCCAGAAACTTCCATTCGGCTGAAGTCAGAGGGCACATGACAAGATTCATGTGCCACGACACACTGACGGCCGATAGGTTCTATGCTTTGAGCCTCAATGCAAAGCAGTCCAAGGAGATGCGGCAGCATTTTGAGGCCATCTCCACCAAGCCCGAGGCGGACGACGACGCCTCCACATCGGCCTCCACACAGCCCCAGAAAAAGCCGAAAAGGAGGGAGTCCAGCTCAAGCTCCGAAGGCCAGGGAGAAGAGGTGGAGTACCAGGAATCCGGCTCCTCATCTCTGGCAGAGATGATGGACTCCGACTCTGACCCCACCGAAAGGGAACAGGTGAGTTTGGCACCAAGCTTTTACAATTCATCATTGTGTTTTTTCCATTCTTTCCATCTGACACTCCTCTCTCTCTTCTTCTTTCCACAGAGCCCAAAACAGCAGCCCATGCCGGAGCTAAGGGGGGTGAGTGTGGTACTCAGCCCATTAAAACTGGGGGGCCACTGGAGCCCCGCAAAATCCACCAGCTGGGCGAAACAGCAACTCCTGAGAAGCCGAGCCGCCGCCAAAGCCAGCACAGGCCCGCCTTCCCTCGACGCTCCGGCAGCGCCCATCGTGGAGGAGGCAGGGTCCGGCTCCCCCGACGCTCCGGCGGCGCCCATGGAGGAAGAGGCAGGGTCCGGCTCCCCCGACGCTCCGGCGGCGCCCATGGAGGAGGAGGCAGGGTCCGGCTCCCCCGATACTCCGGCGGTGCCCATCGTGGAGGAGGCAGGGTCCGGCACCCCCGACGCTCCGGCGGCGCCCATCATGGAGGAGGCAAGGTCCGGCTCCCCCGACGCTCCGGCGCCCATCGTGGAGGAGGCAGGGTCCGGCTCCCCCGACGCTCCGGCGCCCATCGTGGAGGAGGCAGGGTCCGGCTCCCCCGACGCTCCGGCGCCCATCGTGGAGGAGGCAGGGTCCGGCTAAAATTCCCCCTCACATCCCTAATGTGCACGCGCACACACACACACACACACACACACACACACACACACACACACACACACACACACACACGCCGTTCGCCGTGTGTGGTTTTGTTTGAAATTGTTTGTGTTTGTTTGTAAATAAAACAAAGTTTGAAAGTATTTGTCTGTGTTTGAATCTTGATTTTGCTGAGGGTCACACACACACACACACGGAGCAGCGATGACTGCTCTGTGCAGGTCTTCCCATGGCAGAACTGTTCCCAGTTGTCCTGGGGAAATTGGGAACAGTTGTGACATTCAGGGTGCACAGGCTCTCTAATGGCAGAACTGTTCCCCACTGTCCCAAAAGTCGGGCCAATAGGGAACATTCGTGACATATGAGTTCCCCAGGTGCTCTCCTTGAATGTCACAACAGTTCCCGACTGTCCAAAACCAGAGATTTTCCCTCCAAAAATGCAGGTTTTCCCTCCAAAACATCCCTTTTTTGAGGAATTTTGCGCTTAACATTGGCCGATCTGCTCGAGCTCAAACTATGTCGCATAATGGGACATGGCGGACTAGAGGGCGTTGGTTTCGTAACGGTCACGCGTTCCCCGACTGAGTTTGCCAAAGGAAGGTCCCTGCGTCTCGCCGTTCGAATCGGTGTTCCCTGGACAAAAGACGCAACGTCCGTGCAAATTTGGATGATTTTGGACAAGTTTTGGAGGAGATGAGGAGTCTTGAGTAAAGGACTTTTGGGTATACATTCCCATTCATTTTCCCTTGCAAAAAATCCCCCAAAAACCCATTCAAACGCATGCCAATTGTCCCGTCTCCCGTGGCAAAACGGTACGTACTACGAGGTCAAGACCAACGCTCACGCGACCGACACGGACCCACGAACAACATATTTCGAGCTTGGTTCCGGGAGACGTACGGAACAAAAGTAGCCCCGATTGGAACAACTTTTCACAACGGTCTTGTCGGCTATGCGGCCTATACCATTCTGGATGGAGAAGTCAGGACAATTAAATAAGAGCCAGAAGGGCTTTAAAAATATTTTGACCTTTTGACCTCATACTAGGCCCCAATGGCTGTCTCTGTGCAAATTTTGGTGTCAGTGGCCCTTACGGGGGAGGAGCTAGGGGCCCCGAAAGATTGTCCCATTTGTCCCAAAAGTTCTCAATTGTCCCAAACTAGTGTCAGACATCCCTTGTTTGAGGAATTTTGCGCTTAACATTGGCCGATCTGCTCGAGCTCAAACTATGTCGCATAATGGGACATGGCGGACTAGAGGGCGTTGGTTTCGTGACTGTCACGCGTTCCCCGTCCGAGTTTGCCAAAGGAAGGTCCCTGCGTCTCGCCGTTCGAACCGGTGTTCCCTGGACAAAAGACGCAATGTCCCTACAAATTTGGATGATTTTGGACAAGTTTTTTGAGGAGATGAGGAGCCTTGAGTAAAGGACATTTGGGTATACATTCTAATTCATTTTCCCTTGCAAAAAAATCCCCCAAAAACTCATTCAAACGCATGCCAATTGTCCCGTCTCCCGCGGCAAAACGGTAAGTGCCACGAGGTCAAGACCAACGCTCACGCGACCGACACGGACCCACGAACAACATATTTCGAGCTTGGTTCTGGGAGACGTACGGAACAAAAGTAGCCCCGATTGGAACAACTTTTCACAACGGTCTTGTCGGCTATGCGGCCTATACCATTCCAGATGGAGAAGTCAGGACAATCAAATAAGAGCCAGAAGTGTTTTAAAAATATTTTGACCTTTTGACCTCATACAAGGCCCCAATGGCTGTCTCTGTGCAAATTTTGGTGTCAGTGGCCCTTACGGGGGAGGAGCTAGGGGCCACGAAAGATTGTCCCCTTTGTCCCAGAAGTTCTCTAATGTCCCATGCATACAGGCTCTGATTGCCCCCCCCCCAAACTTAAAGTGGCAGAACTGTTCCCAGTTGTCCCTGGGAAAAATGGGAACAGTTGGGACATTGAGGGTGCAAAGGCTCTCAATTGGCAGAACTGTTCCCAATTGTCCCTAAAATTCGGGACAAATGGGAACATTCGGGACATATGAGCTCCCCAGGTGCTCCCCTTGAATGTCCCAACAGTTCCCGACTGTCCAGGATTTTCCACTCCAAAATGCCTGCCAATTGTCCCCCATTGTTCCCAATTGTTCTCCGCCTTGTGGCCAAAAGCGGTACTGGGACAAATGGGACCCATGGCCCGAAACTTTGAAGAATTCCTGACCGGCCCCTGGGGGCCACTCCGGCAAACCGACGCTCCCGGGCGGCAGCGGCAAAAATCTAGGTAATTGCCAGACGTGTTTGCTATTTTTCACGGCATCCGGTGACCCCGGCAAGGGTTGCCGAAAAAAGTGCTCCGTTAGCCGAAAACGGACGATCGGGTTTCATGGGGCGCGTGCCTAATGTCCGGTACTTCCCTAAGGTGGGTTAGGTTTAGAATTGGGGTAAGGGCCTGGATTGGGGTTAGGTGTTGGGATGGGGTTGGGGTTAGGGTTAGGGTTAGGGCTTGGATTGGGGTTAGGTTCAAGACAAGAACCCGGGTTAGGGTTAGAGTTGGAATTGGGGTCTGGTCTGGGATTGGGTAAAAGTTTGGGATTGGGGTTAGGTTTAGGGTTAGGGTTAGGATTAGGAATGGGGCTAGGAATATTGGGGTGGGTAAGGAAAATCTCTCCCCCATTGACGGAGCTCGAGGGAGTCTGGGACACTAGGGGCGATGAATTAATTTCATCTCGATTATGCACTGCTACATTGTTTAATGTAAGGCATTCAGATGGAGGACTATGGGGCCGGACTCTCCCCTGAGATTTTAAGGAGATCTCCTTGATATTTGTGTTTTCCCTCTCCACAGGAATTGGATCCACTGCTGGTAGGCTAGTGGATCCTTCATCCTTCTCGGAGGATGAATCCTCCATCTGGAGATTAAAGAAAACTACATCATCGGAGGGAAGCGGCTCAACTGCCGCCACCACCAATCTCGAGCAAATCATGCTTCTATCGATTGGGACCGGTCCCAGTGCCTCCACCATCATACCCTCCGCCACCTCTGCTTGAGCAGATGCCGCGGGATTCACAATCATAGCCGGAAAGTTCTCTTCATCAATCGTTAAGACAGGGTTTGATACTGGCTGTACCAGAGAGGGTTCAGTACTCAACATCAGCCGAAGTGTATCGACCGATGAGGAGGTGAATTTCTTTTTATATCTGGCCTTGCCCCAGACAACCGCTAACTGGAAAGCCTCCTGATCGAAACCCTCCAGGCCCACCAAGACAGAGGCAATCACCTCATCATAGTGGACCCGGAGGATCTCTAAATTTATCTCCAACCACCGCATCGTATTTTGTTTAATTTTTTCTTGAGTGCTTGCGGAAGGAGAGGAGGGCTTAATGAAAGCCGCCAGTCTGTAGACATGCCTTGACATGCCCTGGGGGCAAGAGCCTGTCTCAGCTGAGCGGTCAAGTATTTCTGAATGGTGAATTGCCTGCAACAATTTAAAATACGATTTCGTGAGGGCGATATTCATAGTTTTTGGGTTATTTGTGCCCCTACCCCTACTATCGTCTCTGCCCTGATAACTGCGGGGGGCAGAGTTGTTTCGATTTTTCATACTCAAAATGCTACACCTAATAAATAGAATACAATAATAATTCCTAAAAAATGTTTAAGAAATGGAACACGGTAATTATTGCTAAAAGAATGTTTAAAAATGCAACTATCTAAGTTTTTTTTACAAATTACCTACTGATTAATGTCAAATTGATCTTTGAAATATACTTTTTAAGGAAAGTGTATATATTTCACACTAGGTCTGAACAGTCGACCTCCAATTTTAAAGTATATTTACACATGATTTTTAAAGTACATGAAGGCACGATTTTAAAAGAACACTACAGCACAAATTCAATAGATATTTTAACGACCAAGGAATCAAGAGGAGGGCCAGTAAAGTTTTTTTTAAGGCACAATGTGCGTTTAAGTAGGGAAACCCCAAAATTGCAAAATGCAAAGGACACTCTAAGACACGCTCAAAGCACACACAAAAAGTTGTGCCAAACCACGCTCAAAGCACACCAAAACGTTGTGCCAAACCACTGCAAACTCACCCACACACACTAGACTGGCTAACCTCAAGGCCCCCTGGCCTTTGGCTAAAAAAGCCACAATATATGAAAAAGTGCAAAGTGCAAGTTTGTGCAAAATCATGCAGTTTTTGTGCAAAATCATGCAGTTTTTGTGCAATTGTATGCAAGCAATTTCATGAACAAAGATCAAATAGTTTTTAAAAAAAGGATTTTTTGTTTTCTAAAAAAATCAGCAAGGTAAAATGTTTAAGTGCTATGTGCAAAGCTCCTGACGTTTCGCCAATTTTAGGCTTCTTCAGAGGAAGTTTGGTCTGCTCTGGACTCAAGGGACTTATATAGCCAGAGGGAGGAAGAGGTTTGTCCACTCTCTCAGTGGCTTTCTGATTGGCTTACAGCCCTTTGTTCTTCCAAACACCTGAATTTTTATCGTACCCCTATTCTAGCAGGTGCCCCCTACTGTTAGGTAGGACTAAATACGTCTAAGACATCTCGAAAAAAAGAGTTGTCGCCAGACATCGCCCATTATCTCCCTGTTCATGCAAACCAAAAGTAGTATTTGGGATATCATAAAAGTAATTTTTCTGACCAGGCTCGGGCTAGGTTAGGGTAGGGGAAAATCCCCACACATTGCTGTGTGGGATAGGCACTGGCACAGGTCAAAAATATAATTCTTAGAACTATGATATCCCTTGGGATAAAAAACAAAAAGAGAAAAGACATGGTAAAACATTTTTAAACATTCAAAATCAAACAGATTC
Source organism: Sprattus sprattus (assembly GCF_963457725.1). Taxonomy (NCBI): domain Eukaryota; kingdom Metazoa; phylum Chordata; class Actinopteri; order Clupeiformes; family Clupeidae; genus Sprattus; species Sprattus sprattus. The sequence goes on along the minus strand of NW_027666947.1, from coordinate 27,606 downwards.
AATTGGAAAAGAGAGGGAGGCAGGAGGGAGGGGAGGTAAGAATTATGTACAAGATCCTTAATATCTAAATGTCTAAATCTAAATTTCTTCTTTTCCAGGACCTTGTCGAACCACCTCGGATTCTATTTCAAGACTCGCTCTTATCTCCTGATTTCACCAGGTAAGTATTTTTCAGTTTTTCAAACAAACATTTTTAGGAATATATTTCATTATAAATTTGTAAAGTGGAGATTCATTGTAGCACATATGATAAGTATCAATTAAGAGAATAAATATTTAAATAATTAAAACCTTTTCATGTAGGTATAAAATTTGTAAAAGTGCCTCTAATAAGTGCTACACGATTAAAATACTTAGCAGCATATGGCAAACTCCACTTAAACTGAATCCACCCTCCAGTGAATAAATATGTTTTCTTACGTGAAAGAAAAAAAGGGCTTTTTTTTGGGATTAATACTTTTCGTTCAAACCCAGGGGATCTATGGTGCGCAACCATCTAATCCATTTTCTTTCTGCCTTCTGCCTCTCCGGTCTGGTCCAATCAATCTTACTTTCTAAACCTTCAATAATCACACTGTTTATCCCGTGAAGTCTGAAATGTCTATACAACACTGTTAATTCTTTTTCCTTTTTAATATTGTATAAATGTTGTTTCAGTCTGCTCTCGATAGAGTTCCCAGTTTCCCCTATGTATATCTTCTGACACCGCGCACACCTAATCGCATAAACCGCATTGTTTCTCTTCAAATCCAGTTTCTCTCGGATTGGGACCCCTAAACCGGAATATTTGTTACCAATGTATTTATTCGGTTTATAATAGTCTTTATCTACGGTGGTCCTATGCGGTTTTTTTAGATTAGAATGTACCAGTCTGTCTTTAAGGTTTTTGTTTCTTCTATAGGCTGAGATGATTTTAAATTCTTTTAATTCCCCTAATTCTTCTTGGGCCAATTGGAAGTTGTTTTTTAATTCAACACCAAAACTTGCCAGAGACTGCGAGTAGGTGGTAACCACTGGAATAGTTTGTCTATCTTCATCCCGATGCACCACATACCTACCGTTAGTTTCAAAAATCTGTTTCACCTCTGATTTAATTTTTCTTAGGAACCGCCGGGAATATCCACGGGGCCTCAAGGCTGCAAACAGGACACAAGTGGCCTGCTCAACATCCTCTGGGTAAGTACAGATTCTATGAAATCGAATAAGTTGTGATTTAACCAAACCTTCGTATGTGTGCCTCGGGTGATAGCTTTTTTTATGGAGTAGAGCATGCCTATCAGTCTCCTTAAAGAAGACCCTGGTTGCTAGTCTCTTCTCTTCTCCAATGCATGAAGTAAAAAACACCTGCGTATCCAAAAACTCGATACTGTCTCTTTGCAAATTGTGTGTGATCGTAATTGCTGGATGGTGCGAATTTAATGTTATAAGGAACTCATCAAAGTCCTCCATGGAACCTTGCCAAATGCCAAAAATATCGTCCAGGTATCTATAATAGAGAGACGGTAATGTCTTACACTTTAAAAAAGCCGTCTCCTCCCAGGAACACATATATAAATTGGCATAAGCGGGAGCAAATTTTTTGCCCATTGCTGTACCATGGATTTGCAAATAATGCTTTTCATTGAACTCAAAATCATTCCTTTTTAAGCTCAACTCCAACAATTTTAAAAGAATTCCATCGGGCCTAAGTGGGTCGGGGAACTTATCAAAAGCAGTCTGAATGGACTGCAGGCCCAAAGTCGTGTCGATATTTGTGTAAAGCGAGTCGATGTCTATGGAAAAAAGGAAGGCATCCCTGGACACCGTAACACGCTTTAATTTATCCACAAAGTCATAAGTATCCTTAATATACGCAGTATGTCTTTGGGATAACGGATTAATATAATAATCCAGGTACTCTGCAATACGAGTCGACTCCGAGCCGCAGTCGCTCACAATTGGACGACCACAGGGAACTTCGCCTGGGACCGTCCACTTCTCAAGAGGCTTGTGGATTTTCGGAAGCAAATAGAACCGTCTGGGTCTCGGGGCATCTGGGCCCAACAGGTAATTCATTTGCTTTTTTGTTATTTTCTCTGACTGATGTAATTCGCATATAAGGTCTTTTATTATGCTCCGTGTTTCGGTTTGCAAAGAATGTGATAACAAAGTATAATGTTTCCTGTTTGACAGCTGTCTGTTTGCTTCCAGGAGATACTGACCCCTATCCATTATAACAATTTGTGAACCCTTATCCGCCGGTTTAATAACAATCTCTTCATTGCAGCTCAAGTTGTTAATGGCTTGCAGATGTTCTTTGCTGAGATTATGTTTATTTGCTGGCCTGGGTCTAAATTTTGATAAGGACTCTAGATCCCTCTGGATAAGGGTATTAATGGTCGATGAGACACGCACTGGTTCCCATGTCGAGGGATCTGTAAAGGGTATGTGAGGGAAGTCTGTCTCATAGTTAAAATAATCCAATAATTTAAGCCTCCTATGATAAGTGTAAAGGTCCCTACGCAATTCCCTGCGGTCCAGCCGCTTCGGTGTGGGGATAAAAGTTAATCCTTTCTCTAATACTTGTCTCTCTAGTACAGAGAGTCTATAGTATTTTGAGAGGTTTGTAATGTTCGAAAAAGGAGTGGAATCATTATCTTCATCTCCCACTAGGAGTTTAAATGTTCTAACCATAAGTGTAGCATTTTATTTGCAGTGTCAGCCGTCCAGTGAACCGGATCCTGTGGCATGACTCGGAAATCGCAACTCTCCAAGGCAGGTAAGTATTTACATTTCTCGATAACCCTATCATTCAACTTTTTGAGAAGAGCCTGTTGGTCCCTTTCCAACCCGTCTGAAAAATTGATGAGTGGAACATAAATGGTGGCGAGTGGGAAGATCCTCTCAGCGGTTCTCAACAAATGAAGCAACTGCTTCCAGGTCGTGAGGCAAGCCTGTTTGGCAAGGCAGTTGTTAAGTCCCACCGAGAGGATGACTTTCTCCGTCGTGAGATTTGGTGTTAATTTCTCTAACACTCCACCCAGATGATAGCAAGTGGCGCCAGGAAAGCTATCCACTTGTATTCTTTCATTCTGAAAGGGAGGTATTTTTGACAAATTCGAATCGCCCACCACGACAACCGGTTTAATAAGCTGAAGGTTCCACTCAAAAATCTTTCTTCGGGAATTGGGATGTCTAAGAGGCTCCCAGCGAGTCTCCACGGTGTTAATGGGTCTCTGGGGGAGATTTAGGTTAGGGTTAGGGAACTGGGAAAGGTTAACATAGGGGTTAGGTTTAGAATTGGGGTAAGGGCCTGGATTGGGGTTAGGTGTTGGGATGGGGTTGGGGTTAGGGTTAGGGTTAGGGCTTGGATTGGGGTTAGGTTCAAGACAAGAACCCGGGTTAGGGTTAGAGTTGGAATTGGGGTCTGGTCTGGGATTGGGTAAAAGTTTGGGATTGGGGTTAGGTTTAGGGTTAGGGTTAGGATTAGGAATGGGGCTAGGAATATTGGGGTGGGTAAGGAAAATCTCTCCCCCATTGACGGAGCTCGAGGGAGTCTGGGACACTAGGGGCGATGAATTAATTTCATCTCGATTATGCACTGCTACATTGTTTAATGTAAGGCATTCAGATGGAGGACTATGGGGCCGGACTCTCCCCTGAGATTTTAAGGAGATCTCCTTGATATTTGTGTTTTCCCTCTCCACAGGAATTGGATCCACTGCTGGTAGGCTAGTGGATCCTTCATCCTTCTCGGAGGATGAATCCTCCATCTGGAGATTAAAGAAAACTACATCATCGGAGGGAAGCGGCTCAACTGCCGCCACCACCAATCTCGAGCAAATCATGCTTCTATCGATTGGGACCGGTCCCAGTGCCTCCACCATCATACCCTCCGCCACCTCTGCTTGAGCAGATGCCGCGGGATTCACAATCATAGCCGGAAAGTTCTCTTCATCAATCGTTAAGACAGGGTTTGATACTGGCTGTACCAGAGAGGGTTCAGTACTCAACATCAGCCGAAGTGTATCGACCGATGAGGAGGTGAATTTCTTTTTATATCTGGCCTTGCCCCAGACAACCGCTAACTGGAAAGCCTCCTGATCGAAACCCTCCAGGCCCACCAAGACAGAGGCAATCACCTCATCATAGTGGACCCGGAGGATCTCTAAATTTATCTCCAACCACCGCATCGTATTTTGTTTAATTTTTTCTTGAGTGCTTGCGGAAGGAGAGGAGGGCTTAATGAAAGCCGCCAGTCTGTAGACATGCCTTGACATGCCCTGGGGGCAAGAGCCTGTCTCAGCTGAGCGGTCAAGTATTTCTGAATGGTGAATTGCCTGCAACAATTTAAAATACGATTTCGTGAGGGCGATATTCATAGTTTTTGGGTTATTTGTGCCCCTACCCCTACTATCGTCTCTGCCCTGATAACTGCGGGGGGCAGAGTTGTTTCGATTTTTCATACTCAAAATGCTACACCTAATAAATAGAATACAATAATAATTCCTAAAAAATGTTTAAGAAATGGAACACGGTAATTATTGCTAAAAGAATGTTTAAAAATGCAACTATCTAAGTTTTTTTTACAAATTACCTACTGATTAATGTCAAATTGATCTTTGAAATATACTTTTTAAGGAAAGTGTATATATTTCACACTAGGTCTGAACAGTCGACCTCCAATTTTAAAGTATATTTACACATGATTTTTAAAGTACATGAAGGCACGATTTTAAAAGAACACTACAGCACAAATTCAATAGATATTTTAACGACCAAGGAATCAAGAGGAGGGCCAGTAAAGTTTTTTTTAAGGCACAATGTGCGTTTAAGTAGGGAAACCCCAAAATTGCAAAATGCAAAGGACACTCTAAGACACGCTCAAAGCACACACAAAAAGTTGTGCCAAACCACGCTCAAAGCACACCAAAACGTTGTGCCAAACCACTGCAAACTCACCCACACACACTAGACTGGCTAACCTCAAGGCCCCCTGGCCTTTGGCTAAAAAAGCCACAATATATGAAAAAGTGCAAAGTGCAAGTTTGTGCAAAATCATGCAGTTTTTGTGCAAAATCATGCAGTTTTTGTGCAATTGTATGCAAGCAATTTCATGAACAAAGATCAAATAGTTTTTAAAAAAAGGATTTTTTGTTTTCTAAAAAAATCAGCAAGGTAAAATGTTTAAGTGCTATGTGCAAAGCTCCTGACGTTTCGCCAATTTTAGGCTTCTTCAGAGGAAGTTTGGTCTGCTCTGGACTCAAGGGACTTATATAGCCAGAGGGAGGAAGAGGTTTGTCCACTCTCTCAGTGGCTTTCTGATTGGCTTACAGCCCTTTGTTCTTCCAAACACCTGAATTTTTATCGTACCCCTATTCTAGCAGGTGCCCCCTACTGTTAGGTAGGACTAAATACGTCTAAGACATCTCGAAAAAAAGAGTTGTCGCCAGACATCGCCCATTATCTCCCTGTTCATGCAAACCAAAAGTAGTATTTGGGATATCATAAAAGTAATTTTTCTGACCAGGCTCGGGCTAGGTTAGGGTAGGGGAAAATCCCCACACATTGCTGTGTGGGATAGGCACTGGCACAGGTCAAAAATATAATTCTTAGAACTATGATATCCCTTGGGATAAAAAACAAAAAGAGAAAAGACATGGTAAAACATTTTTAAACATTCAAAATCAAACAGATTCAATTGGAAAAGAGAGGGAGGCAGGAGGGAGGGGAGGTAAGAATTATGTACAAGATCCTTAATATCTAAATGTCTAAAACTAAATTTCTTCTTTTCCAGGACCTTGTCGAACCACCTCGGATTCTATTTCAAGACTCGCTCTTATCTCCTGATTTCACCAGGTAAGTATTTTTCAGTTTTTCAAACAAACATTTTTAGGAATATATTTCATTATAAATTTGTAAAGTGGAGATTCATTGTAGCACATATGATAAGTATCAATTAAGAGAATAAATATTTAAATAATTAAAACCTTTTCATGTAGGTATAAAATTTGTAAAAGTGCCTCTAATAAGTGCTACACGATTAAAATACTTAGCAGCATATGGCAAACTCCACTTAAACTGAATCCACCCTCCAGTGAATAAATATGTTTTCTTACGTGAAAGAAAAAAAGGGCTTTTTTTTGGGATTAATACTTTTCGTTCAAACCCAGGGGATCTATGGTGCGCAACCATCTAATCCATTTTCTTTCTGCCTTCTGCCTCTCCGGTCTGGTCCAATCAATCTTACTTTCTAAACCTTCAATAATCACACTGTTTATCCCGTGAAGTCTGAAATGTCTATACAACACTGTTAATTCTTTTTCCTTTTTAATATTGTATAAATGTTGTTTCAGTCTGCTCTCGATAGAGTTCCCAGTTTCCCCTATGTATATCTTCTGACACCGCGCACACCTAATCGCATAAACCGCATTGTTTCTCTTCAAATCCAGTTTCTCTCGGATTGGGACCCCTAAACCGGAATATTTGTTACCAATGTATTTATTCGGTTTATAATAGTCTTTATCTACGGTGGTCCTATGCGGTTTTTTTAGATTAGAATGTACCAGTCTGTCTTTAAGGTTTTTGTTTCTTCTATAGGCTGAGATGATTTTAAATTCTTTTAATTCCCCTAATTCTTCTTGGGCCAATTGGAAGTTGTTTTTTAATTCAACACCAAAACTTGCCAGAGACTGCGAGTAGGTGGTAACCACTGGAATAGTTTGTCTATCTTCATCCCGATGCACCACATACCTACCGTTAGTTTCAAAAATCTGTTTCACCTCTGATTTAATTTTTCTTAGGAACCGCCGGGAATATCCACGGGGCCTCAAGGCTGCAAACAGGACACAAGTGGCCTGCTCAACATCCTCTGGGTAAGTACAGATTCTATGAAATCGAATAAGTTGTGATTTAACCAAACCTTCGTATGTGTGCCTCGGGTGATAGCTTTTTTTATGGAGTAGAGCATGCCTATCAGTCTCCTTAAAGAAGACCCTGGTTGCTAGTCTCTTCTCTTCTCCAATGCATGAAGTAAAAAACACCTGCGTATCCAAAAACTCGATACTGTCTCTTTGCAAATTGTGTGTGATCGTAATTGCTGGATGGTGCGAATTTAATGTTATAAGGAACTCATCAAAGTCCTCCATGGAACCTTGCCAAATGCCAAAAATATCGTCCAGGTATCTATAATAGAGAGACGGTAATGTCTTACACTTTAAAAAAGCCGTCTCCTCCCAGGAACACATATATAAATTGGCATAAGCGGGAGCAAATTTTTTGCCCATTGCTGTACCATGGATTTGCAAATAATGCTTTTCATTGAACTCAAAATCATTCCTTTTTAAGCTCAACTCCAACAATTTTAAAAGAATTCCATCGGGCCTAAGTGGGTCGGGGAACTTATCAAAAGCAGTCTGAATGGACTGCAGGCCCAAAGTCGTGTCGATATTTGTGTAAAGCGAGTCGATGTCTATGGAAAAAAGGAAGGCATCCCTGGACACCGTAACACGCTTTAATTTATCCACAAAGTCATAAGTATCCTTAATATACGCAGTATGTCTTTGGGATAACGGATTAATATAATAATCCAGGTACTCTGCAATACGAGTCGACTCCGAGCCGCAGTCGCTCACAATTGGACGACCACAGGGAACTTCGCCTGGGACCGTCCACTTCTCAAGAGGCTTGTGGATTTTCGGAAGCAAATAGAACCGTCTGGGTCTCGGGGCATCTGGGCCCAACAGGTAATTCATTTGCTTTTTTGTTATTTTCTCTGACTGATGTAATTCGCATATAAGGTCTTTTATTATGCTCCGTGTTTCGGTTTGCAAAGAATGTGATAACAAAGTATAATGTTTCCTGTTTGACAGCTGTCTGTTTGCTTCCAGGAGATACTGACCCCTATCCATTATAACAATTTGTGAACCCTTATCCGCCGGTTTAATAACAATCTCTTCATTGCAGCTCAAGTTGTTAATGGCTTGCAGATGTTCTTTGCTGAGATTATGTTTATTTGCTGGCCTGGGTCTAAATTTTGATAAGGACTCTAGATCCCTCTGGATAAGGGTATTAATGGTCGATGAGACACGCACTGGTTCCCATGTCGAGGGATCTGTAAAGGGTATGTGAGGGAAGTCTGTCTCATAGTTAAAATAATCCAATAATTTAAGCCTCCTATGATAAGTGTAAAGGTCCCTACGCAATTCCCTGCGGTCCAGCCGCTTCGGTGTGGGGATAAAAGTTAATCCTTTCTCTAATACTTGTCTCTCTAGTACAGAGAGTCTATAGTATTTTGAGAGGTTTGTAATGTTCGAAAAAGGAGTGGAATCATTATCTTCATCTCCCACTAGGAGTTTAAATGTTCTAACCATAAGTGTAGCATTTTATTTGCAGTGTCAGCCGTCCAGTGAACCGGATCCTGTGGCATGACTCGGAAATCGCAACTCTCCAAGGCAGGTAAGTATTTACATTTCTCGATAACCCTATCATTCAACTTTTTGAGAAGAGCCTGTTGGTCCCTTTCCAACCCGTCTGAAAAATTGATGAGTGGAACATAAATGGTGGCGAGTGGGAAGATCCTCTCAGCGGTTCTCAACAAATGAAGCAACTGCTTCCAGGTCGTGAGGCAAGCCTGTTTGGCAAGGCAGTTGTTAAGTCCCACCGAGAGGATGACTTTCTCCGTCGTGAGATTTGGTGTTAATTTCTCTAACACTCCACCCAGATGATAGCAAGTGGCGCCAGGAAAGCTATCCACTTGTATTCTTTCATTCTGAAAGGGAGGTATTTTTGACAAATTCGAATCGCCCACCACGACAACCGGTTTAATAAGCTGAAGGTTCCACTCAAAAATCTTTCTTCGGGAATTGGGATGTCTAAGAGGCTCCCAGCGAGTCTCCACGGTGTTAATGGGTCTCTGGGGGAGATTTAGGTTAGGGTTAGGGAACTGGGAAAGGTTAACATAGGGGTTAGGTTTAGAATTGGGGTAAGGGCCTGGATTGGGGTTAGGTGTTGGGATGGGGTTGGGGTTAGGGTTAGGGTTAGGGCTTGGATTGGGGTTAGGTTCAAGACAAGAACCCGGGTTAGGGTTAGAGTTGGAATTGGGGTCTGGTCTGGGATTGGGTAAAAGTTTGGGATTGGGGTTAGGTTTAGGGTTAGGGTTAGGATTAGGAATGGGGCTAGGAATATTGGGGTGGGTAAGGAAAATCTCTCCCCCATTGACGGAGCTCGAGGGAGTCTGGGACACTAGGGGCGATGAATTAATTTCATCTCGATTATGCACTGCTACATTGTTTAATGTAAGGCATTCAGATGGAGGACTATGGGGCCGGACTCTCCCCTGAGATTTTAAGGAGATCTCCTTGATATTTGTGTTTTCCCTCTCCACAGGAATTGGATCCACTGCTGGTAGGCTAGTGGATCCTTCATCCTTCTCGGAGGATGAATCCTCCATCTGGAGATTAAAGAAAACTACATCATCGGAGGGAAGCGGCTCAACTGCCGCCACCACCAATCTCGAGCAAATCATGCTTCTATCGATTGGGACCGGTCCCAGTGCCTCCACCATCATACCCTCCGCCACCTCTGCTTGAGCAGATGCCGCGGGATTCACAATCATAGCCGGAAAGTTCTCTTCATCAATCGTTAAGACAGGGTTTGATACTGGCTGTACCAGAGAGGGTTCAGTACTCAACATCAGCCGAAGTGTATCGACCGATGAGGAGGTGAATTTCTTTTTATATCTGGCCTTGCCCCAGACAACCGCTAACTGGAAAGCCTCCTGATCGAAACCCTCCAGGCCCACCAAGACAGAGGCAATCACCTCATCATAGTGGACCCGGAGGATCTCTAAATTTATCTCCAACCACCGCATCGTATTTTGTTTAATTTTTTCTTGAGTGCTTGCGGAAGGAGAGGAGGGCTTAATGAAAGCCGCCAGTCTGTAGACATGCCTTGACATGCCCTGGGGGCAAGAGCCTGTCTCAGCTGAGCGGTCAAGTATTTCTGAATGGTGAATTGCCTGCAACAATTTAAAATACGATTTCGTGAGGGCGATATTCATAGTTTTTGGGTTATTTGTGCCCCTACCCCTACTATCGTCTCTGCCCTGATAACTGCGGGGGGCAGAGTTGTTTCGATTTTTCATACTCAAAATGCTACACCTAATAAATAGAATACAATAATAATTCCTAAAAAATGTTTAAGAAATGGAACACGGTAATTATTGCTAAAAGAATGTTTAAAAATGCAACTATCTAAGTTTTTTTTACAAATTACCTACTGATTAATGTCAAATTGATCTTTGAAATATACTTTTTAAGGAAAGTGTATATATTTCACACTAGGTCTGAACAGTCGACCTCCAATTTTAAAGTATATTTACACATGATTTTTAAAGTACATGAAGGCACGATTTTAAAAGAACACTACAGCACAAATTCAATAGATATTTTAACGACCAAGGAATCAAGAGGAGGGCCAGTAAAGTTTTTTTTAAGGCACAATGTGCGTTTAAGTAGGGAAACCCCAAAATTGCAAAATGCAAAGGACACTCTAAGACACGCTCAAAGCACACACAAAAAGTTGTGCCAAACCACGCTCAAAGCACACCAAAACGTTGTGCCAAACCACTGCAAACTCACCCACACACACTAGACTGGCTAACCTCAAGGCCCCCTGGCCTTTGGCTAAAAAAGCCACAATATATGAAAAAGTGCAAAGTGCAAGTTTGTGCAAAATCATGCAGTTTTTGTGCAAAATCATGCAGTTTTTGTGCAATTGTATGCAAGCAATTTCATGAACAAAGATCAAATAGTTTTTAAAAAAAGGATTTTTTGTTTTCTAAAAAAATCAGCAAGGTAAAATGTTTAAGTGCTATGTGCAAAGCTCCTGACGTTTCGCCAATTTTAGGCTTCTTCAGAGGAAGTTTGGTCTGCTCTGGACTCAAGGGACTTATATAGCCAGAGGGAGGAAGAGGTTTGTCCACTCTCTCAGTGGCTTTCTGATTGGCTTACAGCCCTTTGTTCTTCCAAACACCTGAATTTTTATCGTACCCCTATTCTAGCAGGTGCCCCCTACTGTTAGGTAGGACTAAATACGTCTAAGACATCTCGAAAAAAAGAGTTGTCGCCAGACATCGCCCATTATCTCCCTGTTCATGCAAACCAAAAGTAGTATTTGGGATATCATAAAAGTAATTTTTCTGACCAGGCTCGGGCTAGGTTAGGGTAGGGGAAAATCCCCACACATTGCTGTGTGGGATAGGCACTGGCACAGGTCAAAAATATAATTCTTAGAACTATGATATCCCTTGGGATAAAAAACAAAAAGAGAAAAGACATGGTAAAACATTTTTAAACATTCAAAATCAAACAGATTCAATTGGAAAAGAGAGGGAGGCAGGAGGGAGGGGAGGTAAGAATTATGTACAAGATCCTTAATATCTAAATGTCTAAATCTAAATTTCTTCTTTTCCAGGACCTTGTCGAACCACCTCGGATTCTATTTCAAGACTCGCTCTTATCTCCTGATTTCACCAGGTAAGTATTTTTCAGTTTTTCAAACAAACATTTTTAGGAATATATTTCATTATAAATTTGTAAAGTGGAGATTCATTGTAGCACATATGATAAGTATCAATTAAGAGAATAAATATTTAAATAATTAAAACCTTTTCATGTAGGTATAAAATTTGTAAAAGTGCCTCTAATAAGTGCTACACGATTAAAATACTTAGCAGCATATGGCAAACTCCACTTAAACTGAATCCACCCTCCAGTGAATAAATATGTTTTCTTACGTGAAAGAAAAAAAGGGCTTTTTTTTGGGATTAATACTTTTCGTTCAAACCCAGGGGATCTATGGTGCGCAACCATCTAATCCATTTTCTTTCTGCCTTCTGCCTCTCCGGTCTGGTCCAATCAATCTTACTTTCTAAACCTTCAATAATCACACTGTTTATCCCGTGAAGTCTGAAATGTCTATACAACACTGTTAATTCTTTTTCCTTTTTAATATTGTATAAATGTTGTTTCAGTCTGCTCTCGATAGAGTTCCCAGTTTCCCCTATGTATATCTTCTGACACCGCGCACACCTAATCGCATAAACCGCATTGTTTCTCTTCAAATCCAGTTTCTCTCGGATTGGGACCCCTAAACCGGAATATTTGTTACCAATGTATTTATTCGGTTTATAATAGTCTTTATCTACGGTGGTCCTATGCGGTTTTTTTAGATTAGAATGTACCAGTCTGTCTTTAAGGTTTTTGTTTCTTCTATAGGCTGAGATGATTTTAAATTCTTTTAATTCCCCTAATTCTTCTTGGGCCAATTGGAAGTTGTTTTTTAATTCAACACCAAAACTTGCCAGAGACTGCGAGTAGGTGGTAACCACTGGAATAGTTTGTCTATCTTCATCCCGATGCACCACATACCTACCGTTAGTTTCAAAAATCTGTTTCACCTCTGATTTAATTTTTCTTAGGAACCGCCGGGAATATCCACGGGGCCTCAAGGCTGCAAACAGGACACAAGTGGCCTGCTCAACATCCTCTGGGTAAGTACAGATTCTATGAAATCGAATAAGTTGTGATTTAACCAAACCTTCGTATGTGTGCCTCGGGTGATAGCTTTTTTTATGGAGTAGAGCATGCCTATCAGTCTCCTTAAAGAAGACCCTGGTTGCTAGTCTCTTCTCTTCTCCAATGCATGAAGTAAAAAACACCTGCGTATCCAAAAACTCGATACTGTCTCTTTGCAAATTGTGTGTGATCGTAATTGCTGGATGGTGCGAATTTAATGTTATAAGGAACTCATCAAAGTCCTCCATGGAACCTTGCCAAATGCCAAAAATATCGTCCAGGTATCTATAATAGAGAGACGGTAATGTCTTACACTTTAAAAAAGCCGTCTCCTCCCAGGAACACATATATAAATTGGCATAAGCGGGAGCAAATTTTTTGCCCATTGCTGTACCATGGATTTGCAAATAATGCTTTTCATTGAACTCAAAATCATTCCTTTTTAAGCTCAACTCCAACAATTTTAAAAGAATTCCATCGGGCCTAAGTGGGTCGGGGAACTTATCAAAAGCAGTCTGAATGGACTGCAGGCCCAAAGTCGTGTCGATATTTGTGTAAAGCGAGTCGATGTCTATGGAAAAAAGGAAGGCATCCCTGGACACCGTAACACGCTTTAATTTATCCACAAAGTCATAAGTATCCTTAATATACGCAGTATGTCTTTGGGATAACGGATTAATATAATAATCCAGGTACTCTGCAATACGAGTCGACTCCGAGCCGCAGTCGCTCACAATTGGACGACCACAGGGAACTTCGCCTGGGACCGTCCACTTCTCAAGAGGCTTGTGGATTTTCGGAAGCAAATAGAACCGTCTGGGTCTCGGGGCATCTGGGCCCAACAGGTAATTCATTTGCTTTTTTGTTATTTTCTCTGACTGATGTAATTCGCATATAAGGTCTTTTATTATGCTCCGTGTTTCGGTTTGCAAAGAATGTGATAACAAAGTATAATGTTTCCTGTTTGACAGCTGTCTGTTTGCTTCCAGGAGATACTGACCCCTATCCATTATAACAATTTGTGAACCCTTATCCGCCGGTTTAATAACAATCTCTTCATTGCAGCTCAAGTTGTTAATGGCTTGCAGATGTTCTTTGCTGAGATTATGTTTATTTGCTGGCCTGGGTCTAAATTTTGATAAGGACTCTAGATCCCTCTGGATAAGGGTATTAATGGTCGATGAGACACGCACTGGTTCCCATGTCGAGGGATCTGTAAAGGGTATGTGAGGGAAGTCTGTCTCATAGTTAAAATAATCCAATAATTTAAGCCTCCTATGATAAGTGTAAAGGTCCCTACGCAATTCCCTGCGGTCCAGCCGCTTCGGTGTGGGGATAAAAGTTAATCCTTTCTCTAATACTTGTCTCTCTAGTACAGAGAGTCTATAGTATTTTGAGAGGTTTGTAATGTTCGAAAAAGGAGTGGAATCATTATCTTCATCTCCCACTAGGAGTTTAAATGTTCTAACCATAAGTGTAGCATTTTATTTGCAGTGTCAGCCGTCCAGTGAACCGGATCCTGTGGCATGACTCGGAAATCGCAACTCTCCAAGGCAGGTAAGTATTTACATTTCTCGATAACCCTATCATTCAACTTTTTGAGAAGAGCCTGTTGGTCCCTTTCCAACCCGTCTGAAAAATTGATGAGTGGAACATAAATGGTGGCGAGTGGGAAGATCCTCTCAGCGGTTCTCAACAAATGAAGCAACTGCTTCCAGGTCGTGAGGCAAGCCTGTTTGGCAAGGCAGTTGTTAAGTCCCACCGAGAGGATGACTTTCTCCGTCGTGAGATTTGGTGTTAATTTCTCTAACACTCCACCCAGATGATAGCAAGTGGCGCCAGGAAAGCTATCCACTTGTATTCTTTCATTCTGAAAGGGAGGTATTTTTGACAAATTCGAATCGCCCACCACGACAACCGGTTTAATAAGCTGAAGGTTCCACTCAAAAATCTTTCTTCGGGAATTGGGATGTCTAAGAGGCTCCCAGCGAGTCTCCACGGTGTTAATGGGTCTCTGGGGGAGATTTAGGTTAGGGTTAGGGAACTGGGAAAGGTTAACATAGGGGTTAGGTTTAGAATTGGGGTAAGGGCCTGGATTGGGGTTAGGTGTTGGGATGGGGTTGGGGTTAGGGTTAGGGTTAGGGCTTGGATTGGGGTTAGGTTCAAGACAAGAACCCGGGTTAGGGTTAGAGTTGGAATTGGGGTCTGGTCTGGGATTGGGTAAAAGTTTGGGATTGGGGTTAGGTTTAGGGTTAGGGTTAGGATTAGGAATGGGGCTAGGAATATTGGGGTGGGTAAGGAAAATCTCTCCCCCATTGACGGAGCTCGAGGGAGTCTGGGACACTAGGGGCGATGAATTAATTTCATCTCGATTATGCACTGCTACATTGTTTAATGTAAGGCATTCAGATGGAGGACTATGGGGCCGGACTCTCCCCTGAGATTTTAAGGAGATCTCCTTGATATTTGTGTTTTCCCTCTCCACAGGAATTGGATCCACTGCTGGTAGGCTAGTGGATCCTTCATCCTTCTCGGAGGATGAATCCTCCATCTGGAGATTAAAGAAAACTACATCATCGGAGGGAAGCGGCTCAACTGCCGCCACCACCAATCTCGAGCAAATCATGCTTCTATCGATTGGGACCGGTCCCAGTGCCTCCACCATCATACCCTCCGCCACCTCTGCTTGAGCAGATGCCGCGGGATTCACAATCATAGCCGGAAAGTTCTCTTCATCAATCGTTAAGACAGGGTTTGATACTGGCTGTACCAGAGAGGGTTCAGTACTCAACATCAGCCGAAGTGTATCGACCGATGAGGAGGTGAATTTCTTTTTATATCTGGCCTTGCCCCAGACAACCGCTAACTGGAAAGCCTCCTGATCGAAACCCTCCAGGCCCACCAAGACAGAGGCAATCACCTCATCATAGTGGACCCGGAGGATCTCTAAATTTATCTCCAACCACCGCATCGTATTTTGTTTAATTTTTTCTTGAGTGCTTGCGGAAGGAGAGGAGGGCTTAATGAAAGCCGCCAGTCTGTAGACATGCCTTGACATGCCCTGGGGGCAAGAGCCTGTCTCAGCTGAGCGGTCAAGTATTTCTGAATGGTGAATTGCCTGCAACAATTTAAAATACGATTTCGTGAGGGCGATATTCATAGTTTTTGGGTTATTTGTGCCCCTACCCCTACTATCGTCTCTGCCCTGATAACTGCGGGGGGCAGAGTTGTTTCGATTTTTCATACTCAAAATGCTACACCTAATAAATAGAATACAATAATAATTCCTAAAAAATGTTTAAGAAATGGAACACGGTAATTATTGCTAAAAGAATGTTTAAAAATGCAACTATCTAAGTTTTTTTTACAAATTACCTACTGATTAATGTCAAATTGATCTTTGAAATATACTTTTTAAGGAAAGTGTATATATTTCACACTAGGTCTGAACAGTCGACCTCCAATTTTAAAGTATATTTACACATGATTTTTAAAGTACATGAAGGCACGATTTTAAAAGAACACTACAGCACAAATTCAATAGATATTTTAACGACCAAGGAATCAAGAGGAGGGCCAGTAAAGTTTTTTTTAAGGCACAATGTGCGTTTAAGTAGGGAAACCCCAAAATTGCAAAATGCAAAGGACACTCTAAGACACGCTCAAAGCACACACAAAAAGTTGTGCCAAACCACGCTCAAAGCACACCAAAACGTTGTGCCAAACCACTGCAAACTCACCCACACACACTAGACTGGCTAACCTCAAGGCCCCCTGGCCTTTGGCTAAAAAAGCCACAATATATGAAAAAGTGCAAAGTGCAAGTTTGTGCAAAATCATGCAGTTTTTGTGCAAAATCATGCAGTTTTTGTGCAATTGTATGCAAGCAATTTCATGAACAAAGATCAAATAGTTTTTAAAAAAAGGATTTTTTGTTTTCTAAAAAAATCAGCAAGGTAAAATGTTTAAGTGCTATGTGCAAAGCTCCTGACGTTTCGCCAATTTTAGGCTTCTTCAGAGGAAGTTTGGTCTGCTCTGGACTCAAGGGACTTATATAGCCAGAGGGAGGAAGAGGTTTGTCCACTCTCTCAGTGGCTTTCTGATTGGCTTACAGCCCTTTGTTCTTCCAAACACCTGAATTTTTATCGTACCCCTATTCTAGCAGGTGCCCCCTACTGTTAGGTAGGACTAAATACGTCTAAGACATCTCGAAAAAAAGAGTTGTCGCCAGACATCGCCCATTATCTCCCTGTTCATGCAAACCAAAAGTAGTATTTGGGATATCATAAAAGTAATTTTTCTGACCAGGCTCGGGCTAGGTTAGGGTAGGGGAAAATCCCCACACATTGCTGTGTGGGATAGGCACTGGCACAGGTCAAAAATATAATTCTTAGAACTATGATATCCCTTGGGATAAAAAACAAAAAGAGAAAAGACATGGTAAAACATTTTTAAACATTCAAAATCAAACAGATTCAATTGGAAAAGAGAGGGAGGCAGGAGGGAGGGGAGGTAAGAATTATGTACAAGATCCTTAATATCTAAATGTCTAAATCTAAATTTCTTCTTTTCCAGGACCTTGTCGAACCACCTCGGATTCTATTTCAAGACTCGCTCTTATCTCCTGATTTCACCAGGTAAGTATTTTTCAGTTTTTCAAACAAACATTTTTAGGAATATATTTCATTATAAATTTGTAAAGTGGAGATTCATTGTAGCACATATGATAAGTATCAATTAAGAGAATAAATATTTAAATAATTAAAACCTTTTCATGTAGGTATAAAATTTGTAAAAGTGCCTCTAATAAGTGCTACACGATTAAAATACTTAGCAGCATATGGCAAACTCCACTTAAACTGAATCCACCCTCCAGTGAATAAATATGTTTTCTTACGTGAAAGAAAAAAAGGGCTTTTTTTTGGGATTAATACTTTTCGTTCAAACCCAGGGGATCTATGGTGCGCAACCATCTAATCCATTTTCTTTCTGCCTTCTGCCTCTCCGGTCTGGTCCAATCAATCTTACTTTCTAAACCTTCAATAATCACACTGTTTATCCCGTGAAGTCTGAAATGTCTATACAACACTGTTAATTCTTTTTCCTTTTTAATATTGTATAAATGTTGTTTCAGTCTGCTCTCGATAGAGTTCCCAGTTTCCCCTATGTATATCTTCTGACACCGCGCACACCTAATCGCATAAACCGCATTGTTTCTCTTCAAATCCAGTTTCTCTCGGATTGGGACCCCTAAACCGGAATATTTGTTACCAATGTATTTATTCGGTTTATAATAGTCTTTATCTACGGTGGTCCTATGCGGTTTTTTTAGATTAGAATGTACCAGTCTGTCTTTAAGGTTTTTGTTTCTTCTATAGGCTGAGATGATTTTAAATTCTTTTAATTCCCCTAATTCTTCTTGGGCCAATTGGAAGTTGTTTTTTAATTCAACACCAAAACTTGCCAGAGACTGCGAGTAGGTGGTAACCACTGGAATAGTTTGTCTATCTTCATCCCGATGCACCACATACCTACCGTTAGTTTCAAAAATCTGTTTCACCTCTGATTTAATTTTTCTTAGGAACCGCCGGGAATATCCACGGGGCCTCAAGGCTGCAAACAGGACACAAGTGGCCTGCTCAACATCCTCTGGGTAAGTACAGATTCTATGAAATCGAATAAGTTGTGATTTAACCAAACCTTCGTATGTGTGCCTCGGGTGATAGCTTTTTTTATGGAGTAGAGCATGCCTATCAGTCTCCTTAAAGAAGACCCTGGTTGCTAGTCTCTTCTCTTCTCCAATGCATGAAGTAAAAAACACCTGCGTATCCAAAAACTCGATACTGTCTCTTTGCAAATTGTGTGTGATCGTAATTGCTGGATGGTGCGAATTTAATGTTATAAGGAACTCATCAAAGTCCTCCATGGAACCTTGCCAAATGCCAAAAATATCGTCCAGGTATCTATAATAGAGAGACGGTAATGTCTTACACTTTAAAAAAGCCGTCTCCTCCCAGGAACACATATATAAATTGGCATAAGCGGGAGCAAATTTTTTGCCCATTGCTGTACCATGGATTTGCAAATAATGCTTTTCATTGAACTCAAAATCATTCCTTTTTAAGCTCAACTCCAACAATTTTAAAAGAATTCCATCGGGCCTAAGTGGGTCGGGGAACTTATCAAAAGCAGTCTGAATGGACTGCAGGCCCAAAGTCGTGTCGATATTTGTGTAAAGCGAGTCGATGTCTATGGAAAAAAGGAAGGCATCCCTGGACACCGTAACACGCTTTAATTTATCCACAAAGTCATAAGTATCCTTAATATACGCAGTATGTCTTTGGGATAACGGATTAATATAATAATCCAGGTACTCTGCAATACGAGTCGACTCCGAGCCGCAGTCGCTCACAATTGGACGACCACAGGGAACTTCGCCTGGGACCGTCCACTTCTCAAGAGGCTTGTGGATTTTCGGAAGCAAATAGAACCGTCTGGGTCTCGGGGCATCTGGGCCCAACAGGTAATTCATTTGCTTTTTTGTTATTTTCTCTGACTGATGTAATTCGCATATAAGGTCTTTTATTATGCTCCGTGTTTCGGTTTGCAAAGAATGTGATAACAAAGTATAATGTTTCCTGTTTGACAGCTGTCTGTTTGCTTCCAGGAGATACTGACCCCTATCCATTATAACAATTTGTGAACCCTTATCCGCCGGTTTAATAACAATCTCTTCATTGCAGCTCAAGTTGTTAATGGCTTGCAGATGTTCTTTGCTGAGATTATGTTTATTTGCTGGCCTGGGTCTAAATTTTGATAAGGACTCTAGATCCCTCTGGATAAGGGTATTAATGGTCGATGAGACACGCACTGGTTCCCATGTCGAGGGATCTGTAAAGGGTATGTGAGGGAAGTCTGTCTCATAGTTAAAATAATCCAATAATTTAAGCCTCCTATGATAAGTGTAAAGGTCCCTACGCAATTCCCTGCGGTCCAGCCGCTTCGGTGTGGGGATAAAAGTTAATCCTTTCTCTAATACTTGTCTCTCTAGTACAGAGAGTCTATAGTATTTTGAGAGGTTTGTAATGTTCGAAAAAGGAGTGGAATCATTATCTTCATCTCCCACTAGGAGTTTAAATGTTCTAACCATAAGTGTAGCATTTTATTTGCAGTGTCAGCCGTCCAGTGAACCGGATCCTGTGGCATGACTCGGAAATCGCAACTCTCCAAGGCAGGTAAGTATTTACATTTCTCGATAACCCTATCATTCAACTTTTTGAGAAGAGCCTGTTGGTCCCTTTCCAACCCGTCTGAAAAATTGATGAGTGGAACATAAATGGTGGCGAGTGGGAAGATCCTCTCAGCGGTTCTCAACAAATGAAGCAACTGCTTCCAGGTCGTGAGGCAAGCCTGTTTGGCAAGGCAGTTGTTAAGTCCCACCGAGAGGATGACTTTCTCCGTCGTGAGATTTGGTGTTAATTTCTCTAACACTCCACCCAGATGATAGCAAGTGGCGCCAGGAAAGCTATCCACTTGTATTCTTTCATTCTGAAAGGGAGGTATTTTTGACAAATTCGAATCGCCCACCACGACAACCGGTTTAATAAGCTGAAGGTTCCACTCAAAAATCTTTCTTCGGGAATTGGGATGTCTAAGAGGCTCCCAGCGAGTCTCCACGGTGTTAATGGGTCTCTGGGGGAGATTTAGGTTAGGGTTAGGGAACTGGGAAAGGTTAACATAGGGGTTAGGTTTAGAATTGGGGTAAGGGCCTGGATTGGGGTTAGGTGTTGGGATGGGGTTGGGGTTAGGGTTAGGGTTAGGGCTTGGATTGGGGTTAGGTTCAAGACAAGAACCCGGGTTAGGGTTAGAGTTGGAATTGGGGTCTGGTCTGGGATTGGGTAAAAGTTTGGGATTGGGGTTAGGTTTAGGGTTAGGGTTAGGATTAGGAATGGGGCTAGGAATATTGGGGTGGGTAAGGAAAATCTCTCCCCCATTGACGGAGCTCGAGGGAGTCTGGGACACTAGGGGCGATGAATTAATTTCATCTCGATTATGCACTGCTACATTGTTTAATGTAAGGCATTCAGATGGAGGACTATGGGGCCGGACTCTCCCCTGAGATTTTAAGGAGATCTCCTTGATATTTGTGTTTTCCCTCTCCACAGGAATTGGATCCACTGCTGGTAGGCTAGTGGATCCTTCATCCTTCTCGGAGGATGAATCCTCCATCTGGAGATTAAAGAAAACTACATCATCGGAGGGAAGCGGCTCAACTGCCGCCACCACCAATCTCGAGCAAATCATGCTTCTATCGATTGGGACCGGTCCCAGTGCCTCCACCATCATACCCTCCGCCACCTCTGCTTGAGCAGATGCCGCGGGATTCACAATCATAGCCGGAAAGTTCTCTTCATCAATCGTTAAGACAGGGTTTGATACTGGCTGTACCAGAGAGGGTTCAGTACTCAACATCAGCCGAAGTGTATCGACCGATGAGGAGGTGAATTTCTTTTTATATCTGGCCTTGCCCCAGACAACCGCTAACTGGAAAGCCTCCTGATCGAAACCCTCCAGGCCCACCAAGACAGAGGCAATCACCTCATCATAGTGGACCCGGAGGATCTCTAAATTTATCTCCAACCACCGCATCGTATTTTGTTTAATTTTTTCTTGAGTGCTTGCGGAAGGAGAGGAGGGCTTAATGAAAGCCGCCAGTCTGTAGACATGCCTTGACATGCCCTGGGGGCAAGAGCCTGTCTCAGCTGAGCGGTCAAGTATTTCTGAATGGTGAATTGCCTGCAACAATTTAAAATACGATTTCGTGAGGGCGATATTCATAGTTTTTGGGTTATTTGTGCCCCTACCCCTACTATCGTCTCTGCCCTGATAACTGCGGGGGGCAGAGTTGTTTCGATTTTTCATACTCAAAATGCTACACCTAATAAATAGAATACAATAATAATTCCTAAAAAATGTTTAAGAAATGGAACACGGTAATTATTGCTAAAAGAATGTTTAAAAATGCAACTATCTAAGTTTTTTTTACAAATTACCTACTGATTAATGTCAAATTGATCTTTGAAATATACTTTTTAAGGAAAGTGTATATATTTCACACTAGGTCTGAACAGTCGACCTCCAATTTTAAAGTATATTTACACATGATTTTTAAAGTACATGAAGGCACGATTTTAAAAGAACACTACAGCACAAATTCAATAGATATTTTAACGACCAAGGAATCAAGAGGAGGGCCAGTAAAGTTTTTTTTAAGGCACAATGTGCGTTTAAGTAGGGAAACCCCAAAATTGCAAAATGCAAAGGACACTCTAAGACACGCTCAAAGCACACACAAAAAGTTGTGCCAAACCACGCTCAAAGCACACCAAAACGTTGTGCCAAACCACTGCAAACTCACCCACACACACTAGACTGGCTAACCTCAAGGCCCCCTGGCCTTTGGCTAAAAAAGCCACAATATATGAAAAAGTGCAAAGTGCAAGTTTGTGCAAAATCATGCAGTTTTTGTGCAAAATCATGCAGTTTTTGTGCAATTGTATGCAAGCAATTTCATGAACAAAGATCAAATAGTTTTTAAAAAAAGGATTTTTTGTTTTCTAAAAAAATCAGCAAGGTAAAATGTTTAAGTGCTATGTGCAAAGCTCCTGACGTTTCGCCAATTTTAGGCTTCTTCAGAGGAAGTTTGGTCTGCTCTGGACTCAAGGGACTTATATAGCCAGAGGGAGGAAGAGGTTTGTCCACTCTCTCAGTGGCTTTCTGATTGGCTTACAGCCCTTTGTTCTTCCAAACACCTGAATTTTTATCGTACCCCTATTCTAGCAGGTGCCCCCTACTGTTAGGTAGGACTAAATACGTCTAAGACATCTCGAAAAAAAGAGTTGTCGCCAGACATCGCCCATTATCTCCCTGTTCATGCAAACCAAAAGTAGTATTTGGGATATCATAAAAGTAATTTTTCTGACCAGGCTCGGGCTAGGTTAGGGTAGGGGAAAATCCCCACACATTGCTGTGTGGGATAGGCACTGGCACAGGTCAAAAATATAATTCTTAGAACTATGATATCCCTTGGGATAAAAAACAAAAAGAGAAAAGACATGGTAAAACATTTTTAAACATTCAAAATCAAACAGATTCAATTGGAAAAGAGAGGGAGGCAGGAGGGAGGGGAGGTAAGAATTATGTACAAGATCCTTAATATCTAAATGTCTAAATCTAAATTTCTTCTTTTCCAGGACCTTGTCGAACCACCTCGGATTCTATTTCAAGACTCGCTCTTATCTCCTGATTTCACCAGGTAAGTATTTTTCAGTTTTTCAAACAAACATTTTTAGGAATATATTTCATTATAAATTTGTAAAGTGGAGATTCATTGTAGCACATATGATAAGTATCAATTAAGAGAATAAATATTTAAATAATTAAAACCTTTTCATGTAGGTATAAAATTTGTAAAAGTGCCTCTAATAAGTGCTACACGATTAAAATACTTAGCAGCATATGGCAAACTCCACTTAAACTGAATCCACCCTCCAGTGAATAAATATGTTTTCTTACGTGAAAGAAAAAAAGGGCTTTTTTTTGGGATTAATACTTTTCGTTCAAACCCAGGGGATCTATGGTGCGCAACCATCTAATCCATTTTCTTTCTGCCTTCTGCCTCTCCGGTCTGGTCCAATCAATCTTACTTTCTAAACCTTCAATAATCACACTGTTTATCCCGTGAAGTCTGAAATGTCTATACAACACTGTTAATTCTTTTTCCTTTTTAATATTGTATAAATGTTGTTTCAGTCTGCTCTCGATAGAGTTCCCAGTTTCCCCTATGTATATCTTCTGACACCGCGCACACCTAATCGCATAAACCGCATTGTTTCTCTTCAAATCCAGTTTCTCTCGGATTGGGACCCCTAAACCGGAATATTTGTTACCAATGTATTTATTCGGTTTATAATAGTCTTTATCTACGGTGGTCCTATGCGGTTTTTTTAGATTAGAATGTACCAGTCTGTCTTTAAGGTTTTTGTTTCTTCTATAGGCTGAGATGATTTTAAATTCTTTTAATTCCCCTAATTCTTCTTGGGCCAATTGGAAGTTGTTTTTTAATTCAACACCAAAACTTGCCAGAGACTGCGAGTAGGTGGTAACCACTGGAATAGTTTGTCTATCTTCATCCCGATGCACCACATACCTACCGTTAGTTTCAAAAATCTGTTTCACCTCTGATTTAATTTTTCTTAGGAACCGCCGGGAATATCCACGGGGCCTCAAGGCTGCAAACAGGACACAAGTGGCCTGCTCAACATCCTCTGGGTAAGTACAGATTCTATGAAATCGAATAAGTTGTGATTTAACCAAACCTTCGTATGTGTGCCTCGGGTGATAGCTTTTTTTATGGAGTAGAGCATGCCTATCAGTCTCCTTAAAGAAGACCCTGGTTGCTAGTCTCTTCTCTTCTCCAATGCATGAAGTAAAAAACACCTGCGTATCCAAAAACTCGATACTGTCTCTTTGCAAATTGTGTGTGATCGTAATTGCTGGATGGTGCGAATTTAATGTTATAAGGAACTCATCAAAGTCCTCCATGGAACCTTGCCAAATGCCAAAAATATCGTCCAGGTATCTATAATAGAGAGACGGTAATGTCTTACACTTTAAAAAAGCCGTCTCCTCCCAGGAACACATATATAAATTGGCATAAGCGGGAGCAAATTTTTTGCCCATTGCTGTACCATGGATTTGCAAATAATGCTTTTCATTGAACTCAAAATCATTCCTTTTTAAGCTCAACTCCAACAATTTTAAAAGAATTCCATCGGGCCTAAGTGGGTCGGGGAACTTATCAAAAGCAGTCTGAATGGACTGCAGGCCCAAAGTCGTGTCGATATTTGTGTAAAGCGAGTCGATGTCTATGGAAAAAAGGAAGGCATCCCTGGACACCGTAACACGCTTTAATTTATCCACAAAGTCATAAGTATCCTTAATATACGCAGTATGTCTTTGGGATAACGGATTAATATAATAATCCAGGTACTCTGCAATACGAGTCGACTCCGAGCCGCAGTCGCTCACAATTGGACGACCACAGGGAACTTCGCCTGGGACCGTCCACTTCTCAAGAGGCTTGTGGATTTTCGGAAGCAAATAGAACCGTCTGGGTCTCGGGGCATCTGGGCCCAACAGGTAATTCATTTGCTTTTTTGTTATTTTCTCTGACTGATGTAATTCGCATATAAGGTCTTTTATTATGCTCCGTGTTTCGGTTTGCAAAGAATGTGATAACAAAGTATAATGTTTCCTGTTTGACAGCTGTCTGTTTGCTTCCAGGAGATACTGACCCCTATCCATTATAACAATTTGTGAACCCTTATCCGCCGGTTTAATAACAATCTCTTCATTGCAGCTCAAGTTGTTAATGGCTTGCAGATGTTCTTTGCTGAGATTATGTTTATTTGCTGGCCTGGGTCTAAATTTTGATAAGGACTCTAGATCCCTCTGGATAAGGGTATTAATGGTCGATGAGACACGCACTGGTTCCCATGTCGAGGGATCTGTAAAGGGTATGTGAGGGAAGTCTGTCTCATAGTTAAAATAATCCAATAATTTAAGCCTCCTATGATAAGTGTAAAGGTCCCTACGCAATTCCCTGCGGTCCAGCCGCTTCGGTGTGGGGATAAAAGTTAATCCTTTCTCTAATACTTGTCTCTCTAGTACAGAGAGTCTATAGTATTTTGAGAGGTTTGTAATGTTCGAAAAAGGAGTGGAATCATTATCTTCATCTCCCACTAGGAGTTTAAATGTTCTAACCATAAGTGTAGCATTTTATTTGCAGTGTCAGCCGTCCAGTGAACCGGATCCTGTGGCATGACTCGGAAATCGCAACTCTCCAAGGCAGGTAAGTATTTACATTTCTCGATAACCCTATCATTCAACTTTTTGAGAAGAGCCTGTTGGTCCCTTTCCAACCCGTCTGAAAAATTGATGAGTGGAACATAAATGGTGGCGAGTGGGAAGATCCTCTCAGCGGTTCTCAACAAATGAAGCAACTGCTTCCAGGTCGTGAGGCAAGCCTGTTTGGCAAGGCAGTTGTTAAGTCCCACCGAGAGGATGACTTTCTCCGTCGTGAGATTTGGTGTTAATTTCTCTAACACTCCACCCAGATGATAGCAAGTGGCGCCAGGAAAGCTATCCACTTGTATTCTTTCATTCTGAAAGGGAGGTATTTTTGACAAATTCGAATCGCCCACCACGACAACCGGTTTAATAAGCTGAAGGTTCCACTCAAAAATCTTTCTTCGGGAATTGGGATGTCTAAGAGGCTCCCAGCGAGTCTCCACGGTGTTAATGGGTCTCTGGGGGAGATTTAGGTTAGGGTTAGGGAACTGGGAAAGGTTAACATAGGGGTTAGGTTTAGAATTGGGGTAAGGGCCTGGATTGGGGTTAGGTGTTGGGATGGGGTTGGGGTTAGGGTTAGGGTTAGGGCTTGGATTGGGGTTAGGTTCAAGACAAGAACCCGGGTTAGGGTTAGAGTTGGAATTGGGGTCTGGTCTGGGATTGGGTAAAAGTTTGGGATTGGGGTTAGGTTTAGGGTTAGGGTTAGGATTAGGAATGGGGCTAGGAATATTGGGGTGGGTAAGGAAAATCTCTCCCCCATTGACGGAGCTCGAGGGAGTCTGGGACACTAGGGGCGATGAATTAATTTCATCTCGATTATGCACTGCTACATTGTTTAATGTAAGGCATTCAGATGGAGGACTATGGGGCCGGACTCTCCCCTGAGATTTTAAGGAGATCTCCTTGATATTTGTGTTTTCCCTCTCCACAGGAATTGGATCCACTGCTGGTAGGCTAGTGGATCCTTCATCCTTCTCGGAGGATGAATCCTCCATCTGGAGATTAAAGAAAACTACATCATCGGAGGGAAGCGGCTCAACTGCCGCCACCACCAATCTCGAGCAAATCATGCTTCTATCGATTGGGACCGGTCCCAGTGCCTCCACCATCATACCCTCCGCCACCTCTGCTTGAGCAGATGCCGCGGGATTCACAATCATAGCCGGAAAGTTCTCTTCATCAATCGTTAAGACAGGGTTTGATACTGGCTGTACCAGAGAGGGTTCAGTACTCAACATCAGCCGAAGTGTATCGACCGATGAGGAGGTGAATTTCTTTTTATATCTGGCCTTGCCCCAGACAACCGCTAACTGGAAAGCCTCCTGATCGAAACCCTCCAGGCCCACCAAGACAGAGGCAATCACCTCATCATAGTGGACCCGGAGGATCTCTAAATTTATCTCCAACCACCGCATCGTATTTTGTTTAATTTTTTCTTGAGTGCTTGCGGAAGGAGAGGAGGGCTTAATGAAAGCCGCCAGTCTGTAGACATGCCTTGACATGCCCTGGGGGCAAGAGCCTGTCTCAGCTGAGCGGTCAAGTATTTCTGAATGGTGAATTGCCTGCAACAATTTAAAATACGATTTCGTGAGGGCGATATTCATAGTTTTTGGGTTATTTGTGCCCCTACCCCTACTATCGTCTCTGCCCTGATAACTGCGGGGGGCAGAGTTGTTTCGATTTTTCATACTCAAAATGCTACACCTAATAAATAGAATACAATAATAATTCCTAAAAAATGTTTAAGAAATGGAACACGGTAATTATTGCTAAAAGAATGTTTAAAAATGCAACTATCTAAGTTTTTTTTACAAATTACCTACTGATTAATGTCAAATTGATCTTTGAAATATACTTTTTAAGGAAAGTGTATATATTTCACACTAGGTCTGAACAGTCGACCTCCAATTTTAAAGTATATTTACACATGATTTTTAAAGTACATGAAGGCACGATTTTAAAAGAACACTACAGCACAAATTCAATAGATATTTTAACGACCAAGGAATCAAGAGGAGGGCCAGTAAAGTTTTTTTTAAGGCACAATGTGCGTTTAAGTAGGGAAACCCCAAAATTGCAAAATGCAAAGGACACTCTAAGACACGCTCAAAGCACACACAAAAAGTTGTGCCAAACC
>NW_027666948.1:35000-59159 GCF_963457725.1 Sprattus sprattus | reverse complement strand
AATTTGCATTTTTTTTTTACCCCAAAAAGGGTTTGTGTTGTCGTGAGAAACGTTAGTCGATCTGCCCCCATGTTGTTGCCCTTCTTGGTTACAGTCTGATAAGATCACAGTTTGTTCATGGGTTTAGATTCTGGATTCGGTTTCTACTTGCTCTAAGACGGTGAAAACAGGAGAACATGCTCACTTCCCAATGCTAGCCTGTGGTTAGCTGCTTTTATTACCCCTCTAACAAGAGGTTTAATGAGCATTCTGTTCTTAATGGATTATGCAGCTAGATGCAATACCAGGCAAATGGTCTGAATGTTTCTTCTCGGTCTACCAGATTGATCTATCTAATGCTAGCTTTTTGTTTTTTGTGAGGAAATATAGTTTAACACTCTGTCTGTTTTTGCAGGATATGAGAAAACGGAAGATGGATCTGAAAAAACATCTTTAGCTGACCAGGAGGATGCCCGTCTTATTTACATCAGTCAGCCTCAGTTTACCAAATTCTGCAACAACCGAGTCAGTGTAACAAAGGGCTGTCCATCATAACCCTAACCCTAACCCTAACCCTAGAGTCAGGTATCAAAGGCTGTCCCATCATAACCCTAACCCTAACCCTAACCCTAACCCTAACCCTAACCCTAACCCTAACCCTAGAGTCAGGTATCAAAGGCTGTCCCATCATAACCCTAACCCTAACCCTAACCCTAGAGTCAGGTATCTAAGGCTGTCCCATCATAACCCTAACCCTAACCCTAACCCTAGAGTCAGGTAACTAAGGCTGTCCCATCATAACCCTAACCCTAACCCTAGAGTCAGGTAACTAAGGCTGTCCCATCATAACCCTAACCCTAACCCTAACCCTAGAGTCAGGTAACAAAGGCTGTCCCATCATAACCCTAACCCTAACCCTAGAGTCAGGTAACTAAGGCTGTCCCATCATAACCCTAACCCTAACCCTAACCCTAGAGTCAGGTATCTAAGGCTGTCCCATCATAACCCTAACCCTAACCCTAGAGTCAGGTATCTAAGGCTGTCCCATCATAAAAATGGTTCTAATATTTGTTGTGATACTTACTCAAGTCTGCTGTACGATCTGAATGCATTATGGTATTTACCTCTGTCTAGAGCAGCGTATAGTATCAGTGGCATTAACCTCTGTCTAGAGTATAGTATCAGTGGTATTAACCTCTGTCTAGAGTATAGTATCAGTGGTATTAACCTCTGTCTAGAGTATAGTATCAGTGGTATTAACCTCTGTCTAGAGTATAGTATCAGTGGTATTAACCTCTGTCTAGAGTATAGTATCAGTGGTATTACCTCTGTCTAGAGTATAGTATCAGTGGTATTAACCTCTGTCTAGAGTATAGTATCAGTGGTATTAACCTCTGTCTAGAGTATAGTATCAGTGGTATTAACCTCTGTCTAGAGTATAGTATCAGTGGTATTAACCTCTGTCTAGAGTATAGTATCAGTGGTATTAACCTCTGTCTAGAGTATAGTATCAGTGGTATTAACCTCTGTCTAGAGTATAGTATCAGTGGTATTAACCTCTGTCTAGAGCAGAGTATAGTATCAGTGGTATTAACCTCTGTCTAGAGTATAGTATCAGTGGTATTAACCTCTGTCTAGAGTATAGTATCAGTGGTATTAACCTCTGTCTAGAGCAGCGTATAGTATCAGTGGTATTAACCTCTGTCTAGAGTATAGTATCAGTGGTATTAACCTCTGTTTAGAGTATAGTATAGTATCAGTGGTATTAACCTCTGTCTAGAGTATAGTATCAGTGGTATTAACCTCTGTCTAGAGTATAGTATCAGTGGTATTAACCTCTGTTTAGAGTATAGTATAGTATCAGTGGTATTAACCTCTGTCTAGAGTATAGTATCAGTGGTATTAACCTCTGTCTAGAGTATAGTATCAGTGGTATTAACCTCTGTTTAGAGTATAGTATAGTATCAGTGGTATTAACCTCTGTCTAGAGTATAGTATCAGTGGTATTAACCTCTGTCTAGAGTATAGTATCAGTGGTATTAACCTCTGTCTAGAGTATAGTATCAGTGGTATTAACCTCTGTCTAGAGCAGCGTATAGTATCAGTGGTATTAACCTCTGTCTAGAGTATAGTATCAGTGGTATTAACCTCTGTTTAGAGTATAGTATCAGTGGTATTAACCTCTGTCTAGAGCAGCGTATAGTATCAGTGGCGTTCTCCCGGATGACGTGCTATGGGTGATCTAACTGAGTGTGTTTGTCTTAGGAAGTACAGCTGCCTCATTACCCTTTCCTCTCAATGATGAGCATGCTGCTCTGTTCCTCTGCATGTTTGTCTTCAATCTGAGGTCATAGGTGGATTGTGTGTGTGTTTACTGTATGTATTTGTGTATGTGAGTGTGTGTGTGTGTGTGTGTGTGTGTGTGTGTGTGTGGGTGTATCGATGTGATTTTGTGTGGATCTGTTAGGGTCTCTCTCTCTCTCTCTCTCTCTCTCTCATCCTGCGCTCCTACGCACCATAAGGCCTGTGTGTGTAAGGGGGGCTGCTGTGTGTGTGTGTGTGTGTGTGTGTGTGTGTGTGTGTGTGTGTGTGTGTGTGTGTGTGTGTGTGTGTGTGTGTGTGTGTGTGTGTGTGTGTGTGTGTGTGTGTGTGTGTGTGTGTGTGTGAGTGTGAGTGTGAGTGTGTTAGAGCAGCGTACTGAATGTCATCTGGAGAGGCGATCCACAGTCGCACTGCAGTACTCCACAGCTCTGCCTTCACCTGGACTTCTGCACACCGGCACAGGGGGGGGGGGTTGAGTGAGGGTTGTGGGTGTGTGAGGCGAGAGGGGGGCGTAGGCAGAGAGTAGGGCTGAGTAGACGAGGACAGTAGTGAGAGGACAGACAGGGATGCAGTAGACGAGGACAGTAGTGAGAGGACAGACAGGGATGCAGTAGACGAGGACAGTAGTGAGAGGACAGACAGGGATGCAGTAGACGAGAGAAGAGGACAGACAGGGATGCAATAGACGAGAGAAGAGGACAGTAGTGAGAGGACAGACAGGGATGCAGTAGATGAGGACAGTAGTGAGAGGACAGACAGGGATGCAGTAGACGAGAGAAGAGGACAGACAGGGATGCAATAGACGAGAGAAGAGGACAGTAGTGAGAGGACAGACAGGGATGCAGTAGACGAGGACAAGAGGACAGTAGTGAGAGGACAGACAGGGATGCAGTAGACGAGGACAGTAGGAGAACAGACAGGGATGCAGTAGACGAGAGAAGAGGACAGTAGTGAGAGGACAGACAGGGATGCAGTAGACGAGGACAGTAGTGAGAGGACAGACAGGGATGCAGTAGACGAGGACAGTAGATGAGGACAGACAGGGATGCAGTAGACGAGGACAGTAGTGAGAGGACAGACAGGGATGCAGTAGACGAGGACAGTAGTGAGAGGACAGACAGGGATGCAGTAGACGAGGACAGTAGTGAGAGGACAGACAGGGATGCAGTAGACGAGGACAGTAGTGAGAGGACAGACAGGGATGCAGTAGAAGAGGACAGTAGACGAGGACAGTAGTGAGAGGACAGACAGGGATGCAGTAGACGAGGACAAGAGGACAGTAGTGAGAGGACAGACAGGGATGCAGTAGACGAGGACAGTAGACGAGGACAGTAGTGAGAGGACAGACAGGGATGCAGTAGACGAGGACAAGAGGACAGTAGTGAGAGGACAGACAGGGATGCAGTAGACGAGGACAGTAGGAGAACAGACAGGGATGCAGTAGACGAGAGAAGAGGACAGTAGTGAGAGGACAGACAGGGATGCAGTAGACGAGGACAGTAGATGAGGACAGACAGGGATGCAGTAGATGAGGACAGTAGACGAGGACAGTAGTGAGAGGACAGACAGGGATGCAGTAGACGAGGACAGTAGACGAGGACAGTAGTGAGAGGACAGACAGGGATGCAGTAGACGAGGACAGTAGTGAGAGGACAGACAGGGATGCAGTAGACGAGAGAAGAGGACAGACAGGGATGCAATAGACGAGAGAAGAGGACAGTAGTGAGAGGACAGACAGGGATGTAGTAGACGAGGACAGTAGTGAGAGGACAGACAGGGATGCAGTAGACGAGAGAAGAGGACAGACAGGGATGCAATAGACGAGAGAAGAGGACAGTAGTGAGAGGACAGACAGGGATGCAGTAGACGAGGACAAGAGGACAGTAGTGAGAGGACAGACAGGGATGCAGTAGACGAGGACAGTAGGAGAACAGACAGGGATGCAGTAGACGAGAGAAGAGGACAGTAGTGAGAGGACAGACAGGGATGCAGTAGACGAGGACAGTAGTGAGAGGACAGACAGGGATGCAGTAGACGAGGACAGTAGATGAGGACAGACAGGGATGCAGTAGACGAGGACAGTAGTGAGAGGACAGACAGGGATGCAGTAGACGAGGACAGTAGTGAGAGGACAGACAGGGATGCAGTAGACGAGGACAGTAGTGAGAGGACAGACAGGGATGCAGTAGACGAGGACAGTAGTGAGAGGACAGACAGGGATGCAGTAGAAGAGGACAGTAGACGAGGACAGTAGTGAGAGGACAGACAGGGATGCAGTAGACGAGGACAAGAGGACAGTAGTGAGAGGACAGACAGGGATGCAGTAGACGAGGACAGTAGACGAGGACAGTAGTGAGAGGACAGACAGGGATGCAGTAGACGAGGACAAGAGGACAGTAGTGAGAGGACAGACAGGGATGCAGTAGACGAGGACAGTAGATGAGGACAGACAGGGATGCAGTAGATGAGGACAGTAGACGAGGACAGTAGTGAGAGGACAGACAGGGATGCAGTAGACGAGGACAGTAGACGAGGACAGTAGTGAGAGGACAGACAGGGATGCAGTAGACGAGGACAGTAGTGAGAGGACAGACAGGGATGCAGTAGAAGAGGACAGTAGTGAGAGGACAGACAGGGATGCAGTAGACGAGAGAAGAGGACAGTAGTGAGAGGACAGACAGGGATGCAGTAGACGAGGACAGTAGTGAGAGGACAGACAGGGATGCAGTAGACGAGAGAAGAGGACAGTAGGAGGAGGACAGACAGGGATGCAGTAGACGAGGACAGTAGGAGGAGGACAGACAGGGATGCAGTAGACGAGGACAAGAGGACAGTAGACGAGGACAGACAGGGATGCAGTAGACGAGGACAGTAGTGAGAGGACAGACAGGGATGCAGTAGACGAGAGAAGCGGACAGTAGTGAGAGGACAGACAGGGATGCAGTAGACGAGAGAAGCGGACAGTAGTGAGAGGACAGACAGGGATGCAGTAGAAGAGGACAGTAGTGAGAGGACAGACAGGGATGCAGTAGACGAGGACAGTAGTGAGAGGACAGACAGGGATGCAGTAGACGAGGACAGTAGTGAGAGGACAGACAGGGATGCAGTAGACGAGGACAGTAGTGAGAGGACAGACAGGGATGCAGTAGACGAGGACAAGAGGACAGTAGTGAGAGGACAGACAGGGATGCAGTAGACGAGGACAAGAGGACAGTAGTGAGAGGACAGACAGGGATGCAGTAGACGAGGACAGTAGTGAGAGGACAGACAGGGATGCAGTAGACGAGAGAAGAGGACAGTAGTGAGAGGACAGACAGGGATGCAGTAGACGAGGACAGTAGTGAGAGGACAGACAGGGATGCAGTAGACGAGGACAGTAGACGAGGACAGTAGTGAGAGGACATGAGTGGAAGCAGCCACAGCAGCAGCAGCAGCAGAAGACCAGTTGGCTGCAGGAGAAAGAGAAGGCTCTTTGATTCAAGTTTGATCCATTTAATAAATGCAAACACAGAATCTCTATCAAGCGACCATACAGTACAAACACAATACAACACTAAGAAGCTGATGAAAGTACACACAAGACATCCTTTTATCCTCTGAGAGAGACAGAATGGATACAAAAAAAGCAAAAAAGCAGCGATGTGCAGATGCAGAAAAACTAAAACTAGTAAAGAAAAGAAAAGAAGGGTTGTGCAGAAGGAGAAGAAGAGCAGGAGCATCAACACACTCTTGCAGTACACACACACACACACACACACACACACACACACACACACACACTGCAGCAGGAGCATCAACACACTCTTGCAGTGGGATAGAGGAGGCTGTGGCTGCTGACACCAAGAATACACTGCACACACACACACACACACACACACACACACACACACACACACACACACACACACTGCAGCAGGAGCATCAACACACTCTTGCAGTGGGATAGAGGAGGCTGTGGCTGCTGATGCCCAGAACACACTGCACACACACACACACACACACACACACACACACACACACACACACACACACACACACACTGCAGCAGGAGCATCAACACACTCTTGCAGTGGGACAGAGGAGGCTGTGGCTGCTGATGATGATGAATACACTGCACACACACACACACACACACACACTGCAGCAGCTCAGATTGGCGTCAGGGTATTATGAGGAGCTCAGGGATGCTTAACCCCAGAACGCATTGTGGCTTTGTGTGTGTCCAGCAATGGCTGTGGTCTTTGGGTTGTGTGTGTCTGTGTTGTGTGTGTGTTTGTATCTGTGTTTCTGTTTGTTTGTGTGTGTGTGTGTGTGTGTGTGTGTGTGTGTGTGTGTGTGTTTGACCCTGGCTCTTTTACTTGTCACAATTATGACTTTCTATGAACAATGCAATAATCGATGCAGCTTGCATTTTAACACAATATGAATACAAAAAAATAAAACCCAAAATTCTGCCATACGTCAGCTTTTGAATAAGCCGGTGCAGGTCTTATAACTCTACTGCACTTCATTGCAGCCCTTTTGGTGGCGCTTAAACTTTGTATGTAAACGGATCGTGCACATGTGTGTTTAGTGCGCTTCGTGCACATGAGTGTGTAGCAGAACATCA
Source organism: Sprattus sprattus (assembly GCF_963457725.1). NCBI lineage: Eukaryota > Metazoa > Chordata > Actinopteri > Clupeiformes > Clupeidae > Sprattus > Sprattus sprattus. Next base: position 52,249 of record NW_027666948.1, on the reverse strand, counting down.
GTGTGTGTAGCAGAGCATCAGTGTGTGTAGCAGAGCATCAGTGTGTGTAGCAGAGCATCAGTGTGTGTAGCAGAGCATCAGTGTGTGTAGCAGAGCATCAGTGTGTGTAGCAGAGCATCAGTGTGTGTAGCAGAGCATCAGTGTGTGTAGCAGAGCATCAGCAGACCAGAGAGGAGAGTACTGCAGCGGGCCACCAGAATGTTGCAGCAGGCGTACTCATTTTATTTTTTAAATTCCGATTTTAAACTTTTCTGAATCAAAGCACAATCGTTCTAGAGAGAATCGAGAGAAATCGAAGAATCGATTTTTTTCCCTTACCCCTAATGGCTATGGTGGTGGTGGCAGTGTTGATTGGCGAGGTGTGTGTGTGTATGTTCATGTGTTTGTGCATGCATGTATTTGTGTTGCTGTGTGTGGACATGACCAGTGAACACATGAACACCTCCTCCTCCTATCATATAAATATATACAATTACACACACACACACACACACACACACACACACACACACACACACACACACACACGCAGATGTCTTAATGTGGACATGACCAGTGAACACATGAACACCTCCTCATTGGGGCCAAGATAAGGTTGCACTCTAAGCGTCTTTAGAGTCGTCCACTCCCCTCCCCCCATCCCTCCCTCCTGCCCCCTCTTCTCCAGTGTCTTTTATGATGAGCTAGCACAGTAAGATTGCATGCTAACTAATCCCTACAACAAGGATTCCCAGGGTGTAATTGGTCTGAAGGCTAATACCCTGAGATTAGGCAGGCAGAATGCTTTTACATACGGGAGCACCACAGCAGACAGACAGACAGACAGACATCAGACAGACAGACATATAAATATCATATAAATATATACAATGACACACACACACACACACACACACACACGCAGATGTCTTAATCCAGCGTTAGGTATGACCGATGTCACCCTAATTATCATATTTTTCAGCCTGGAGGTGACATAACACAATGACACCATGGTGTTTAACGACTCACCTTTCTCCTTGCGCTAGCCTGCAGGGTGTTAGCTTCTCACCGCTGACTCATTAAGAGGACCCTGCTTCTCCTCAACACGCCTGAAGGTACAGGAAGACATGATATTTAAAAGCGCCTGAGTCAGAGGCTTTTCTCAGGTGTGGGGCACTAGGACATGTACTTTTTACCTGAGGGTCGGAGTATAAATATATTCAGCTTCGTTCAAGTTAATTTAGTCTCGTTGTTTGTCTTTAATTCAGCCTTTTCTCGTTGCCTCGGTTTCCGAGGTCAGCTGGGCATCCTCCGGCGTCACCACTGACATTTGCTCACGATCCTGAAACATGGAAATGAGCTACCTCCTCCAAATGCCTTCTCTTTCTCTCCTTCCTCTCCTCTCTTTCTCTCCTCTCTTTCTCCCCTTCCTCTGCCTCTTTCTCTCCTCTCTCTCCTTCTTCTGCCTCTTTCTCTCTTTCCTCTCCTTCCTCTCCTCTCTTTCTCTCCTCTCTTTCTCCCCTTCTTCTGCCTCTTTCTCCCCTTCTTCTGCCTCTTTCTCTCCTTCCTCTGCCTCTTCCTCTCCTTCCTCTGTCTCTTTCTCTCCTTTCTCTCCTTCCTCTGCCTCTTTCTCTCCTTCCTCTGCCTCTTTCTCTCCTTCCTCTGCCTCTTTCTCTCCTCTCTCTCCTTCCTCTGCCTCTTTCTCTCCTTCCTCTGCCTCTTTCTCTCCTCTCTCTCCTTCCTCTGCCTCTTTCTCTCCTTCCTCTGCCTCTTTCTCTCCTCTCTCTCCTTCCTCTGCCTCTTTCTCTCCTTCCTCTTTCTCTTTCTCTCCTTCCTCCTCCTCTTTCTCCCCCACGTCCGTAGGCGTAGTGCTCCAACTGCTAATTCCATCAGAACCTCTCTCAGCAGCCCGAAGAGGCTCAGGGTGCCCCCGGCTCCATGTTTGTTCTTTCTTAAAGATCATCTTTAGCATCCTAGGTATAGTAACTAAAGTGCTCTAATCTGATTCAGCCTCATTAGGGAATGAATACGATTTAAAGCCACGATGACTGCTCATGCAACTAATGTATGGTGAGTCAGGCCTTTGTGATTCGTGGGTTTCTCTCCCCGTGGGCTGACCCTGAAGGGCACAACAAGCCAGTTGCTATTATTATGTGCTGCAAACTAGGTAACCCTTTGTTGTTTTGTTAAAGGTACAATCCTTGATTCTTCCCAAAGGATAGGCTATATGAGCTCAACAGCCAATGACACCCCTCCTTTCTGTGTTCCTAAAGCAACATGTTGATTGGTTGGAACAGTGTTTGGCTCGGCCTGAGCTGCTTTGAATGTATTTTTTTTTTCTTTTAGCGCACACACTGAATGGACAGCTAGAGGAACGTGAGGGGAATTTCACTGAACTAGACGACAAGTGTAGTGGGTTACAATGAAGGACTGCAACCTTTAAGCATTCTAATCAAGCCTCAGAAGAAAAGGCCCCCAAAGAGCAAGCCTTCCTCCCACCACCCCCTAGGGGTCTCCTCCTCTCCCCATCACCCTGGGGTCTCCTCCTCCTCCTCCTCTCCCCATCACCCTGGGGTCTCCTCCTCCTCCTCTCCCCATCACCCTGGGGTCTCCTCCTCCTCCTCTCCCCATCACCCTGGGGTCTCCTCCTCTCCCCATCACCCTGGGGTCTCCTCCTCCTCCTCTCCCCATCACCCTGGGGTCTCCTCCTCCTCCTCTCCCCATCACCCTGGGGTCTCCTCCTCCTCCTCTGCCCATCACCTCCTCCTCCTCCTCTCCCCATCACCCTGGGGTCTCCTCCTCTCCCCATCACCTCCTCCTCCTCCTCTCCCCATCACCCTGGGGTCTCCTCCTCCTCCTCTCCCCATCACCCTGGGGTCTCCTCCTCCTCCTCCTCTCCCCATCACCTCCTCCTCCTCCTCACCCCAACACCCTGGGGTCTCCTCCTCCTCCTCTCCCCATCACCCTGAGGTCTCCTCCTCCTCCTCTCCCCATGCTTGCTGTGTCAGCAGGACCGCCCTGCTGCTGCAGTGCTCCAGTGTCAGCCGTGGCTCCTCATTGCAGGCGTCTGTCATGCGCCAGTGAGAGGGGTATAGTGTGTGTGTGTGTGTGTGTGTGGTGTGTGTGTGTGTGTGTGTGTGTGTGTGTGTGTGTGTGTTTGTGTGGTCAGCAAGGCCTGTCAAGACGTGTTGGCTGGGAATAAGAACGTGACACGAAGGATGGCCGGTCTGGACCTCAGTGCCCCAGTCCACCCCACGCTTGAGCAGAACTGACAGGGCAAGCTGTTATCCATTGCGTGTCCCATCGACCAACCCCCCCACCACCACCACCACCACCCACACACACATGCTTACATACACACACACACACACATACACACACACACGCACACACACACACACACACACACACACACACACACACACACACACATACACACACACACACATACAGTACATGCATACACACACACACGCACATACACACACACACGCACACACACACACACACACACACACATACACACACACACACACACATACAATACATGCACACATACACACACTCTGACTCCCACGTTCATGAATCCAAACCCTTCCATATACACATTTATTCTGAAACATGGAGTCTGTTCTTCTTCTTCTCTTTGTCGTCTCTTTCTTTTTTCTTTGCCTGTTGTTCTCTCACTTTTTCTCATCTCTCTCTGTTTTGATCTCGTCCTCATTCTCTCTCTCTCTCTCTCTCTCTCTCTCTCTCTTCCTTTCACATTCATAAAGAAGATCCTAACAAGCTCAGAGGCAGGTGCACACTACAAGAGAGTCTGCTGATAATCACCCCCCCCCCCCCCCTCCCCTCCCTCCCTCCCCACCTCACCCGCTCCTGTGCTAACTGAAAGCTTTCACCTCAGAGTCTGTCAGCAGGCTGGACCCTGACAGTGGATTCAGTATATTGATCAGCGCTGAAGTCTTCTCTAGGCTAAACGTGTAATAAAGCAGTGCTGGACAGGGCTGGACTTCTGCATCGCCAAAGCCATCAACACACTGATCACCACGGGGGGAAAAACTCTATCGAACTGCCGTCAAACCTAGCAGGCTATTAGCCAGTGTGTGAATGGATTGCTTGAGTCCAGGGAAGGTTGGTGCTGTGAAAAGAATACTTTTTGGAGAGGGAGGGAGCAGATAGTGGCTTGCGTGTACATTTAAAAAAACTTGTGGCGTTTTTTTTTGTTAACAATGGAATGAAATTTCCCTGTTTTCCCCCTAACCAGTTGGGACTAACAACTCTGTTCTTTCATCGACTTTGTCCGGGGTCTGACAAGGGTCAGAGTTCACCATCCCAGAGGTTCAGAGGAACTGTCTGTAAGGGACTGGGGGCTTAGGCTGGGCTCACTGGCCTAATTCAGCATGGTTATGATTGGCTGCATTGGCAAGCAGTCAACCTTTGCCTCCAGAAACCCTTATCAACATTCATAAAACAAATGATTAGCTCAACACAACCAATTATGCGAGTCACTCTGTGCTTATTATGGACAGAAATGACTCCCCTTATCCCTACACACTTAAGCTTACAAGTCCCTTGGAAATACAGTCATCGGTGTCAAGTTCAAAACATGTCATGTGAAATAACCAGATGTTTGAGTATTGTGCACCTAAGTAATTAGAGCTGGGCTTTGGCGTGTAGATTTGATCTCCATTTACCAGCTGAGCTGCAACAGGGCACTAAACAAGCCATGCCTCTGGCCAACTGAAACCATCTTTCCATACAATTTACTGTGTATCGCTTTACTGTATTGGCACAGCTGCATCATATCGCAACATGTAGTATTCTGCAATTAGGTTTTGGCCGTAGTTATTCTGAAGAATTGAATTAGGACTCAAAAGATGTACTAAACTGTGTGTGTGTGTGTGAGAGTGTGTGTTTGGTTATGGGAGTGTGTGCTCTGCAGGGTTACTGCACTGTGGCGTGGTCCACACACACACTGCCCTGGGGATGAACTATCAGCCAGGGCGTCTGGCAGAGGCTCCATCACAGCTTTCACCACCATTAGAGCCTCTGCAAGAAACTCCTCCTGTCTTTCAGTCACTCTCTCTCTCTTGCTCTCTCTGTCACTCTCTCTATCACTCTCTCTCTCTGTCACTCTCTCTGTCACTCTCTCACCCTTTTCCTTTCCCTCTCTCTCTCTCCCCCTCTGCCTCTATCTCTCTTCCTCTCTCTCTCCCCCTCTGCCTCTATCTCTCTTCCTCTCTCTCTCCCCCTCTGCCTCTCTCTCTCTCTCTCTCTTCCTCTCTCTCTTCCTCTCTCTCTCCCCCTCTCTCTCTCTCTCTCTCTCTCTCTCTCTCTCTCTCTCTCTTCCTCTCTCTCTCCCTCTCTCTCTCCCTCTCTGCCTCTCTCTCTCTCTCTCTCTCTCTTCCTATCTCTCTTCCTCTCTCTCTCCCCCTCTGCCTCTCTCTCTTTCTCTCTCTTCCTCTCTCTCTCTCTACAGAGACGACACAGCAGAGAAGAGACAGACAGAGAAGAGACAGACAGAGATGCAGTACGCAGATGTGATTGCTTGATAGACACTGTTGAAAGAGAGAGGAAGCTATTGAAGATTAGCAGAGAGTGGCGATAGGATCCTCCAGGCTAGGTCCCCTGTCAGGACACGCCTCTGGTTCTTTCATCAGGGTTACCGTGGCGATGGGAACCTCCAGGCTAGGTCCCCTGCCAGGACACGCCTCTGGTCCTTTCAACAGGGTTACCGTGGCGATGGGAACCTCCAGGCTAGGTCCCCTGCCAGGACACGCCTCTGGTCCTTTCATCAGGGTTACCCCGGCAACAGTGCCAAAGTCCTCTTACCTGCAGTGATGTAATTGCTATTCACTTCTGGTGGCCTGTGCTGACGTGACCTCACCCAACCTACCATACCCCACCCTACCCCACCCCACCCAACCTACCCCACCCTACCCCACCCCACCCAACCTACCCCAACCAACCCCACCCCACCCTCATGTGGCAGAGCGTCAGTGTCCAGTAGAGATGCGCGGATGGGCTATTATTTCATCCGCAACCGCATCACAAAACGCATGATCCGTCCGCTATCCATCCGCACCAATTTTTTTGACCAATTTTCAAAACCGCACCCGCCCGCCATCCGCCTGTTGTTTTTAGGTATAGGCGCTGTGACGCGAGGCTAGAAAGTTCTTGAAAGGAGACTGATCCAATGCCGCAAAGATATTTAAAGGATAAAGCTAGTGCTGTAGCGACGCGTCGATGATGTCGACGCGTCGATTTCAAAATTACGTCGACGCCATATTTTTACGTCGACGCTTCGGCACATACACGTGGTTGACCCAAACAGAAACAAACATTGCGCAAGGACTGAGAGAGCAGAAACCCAGGGAATTGCTTGGCGCCATTAGTTGATATTGGCGATCTAACGTAGTGAATCATGATACATACTATAAGCTGACCAACACCATGACTTAGCTCTCTGTGCCGTTTGTTCATGCTTAGTTGCCGTGTTCTGCAGCCGTAAGTTAACGTTAACTTAACTGACACACTAGTAGCTAGCTAACGTTAACTACTAGCACCCAAGCACGAACAAACTGCACGGAGAGCTATAGTTTGCTAGCACCACCGAAGTGCGCAGAGCTCAAGCTACACAACACACTGAACAAACGTTAAATTAATGTAACCAACGTTACTTATTGTCCCCTTCACGAGAGACAATGGGGTGCGTTTCTATCTCCATTCTCAAACGTCTCGTATTTAACGTTTGTTCAGTGTGTTGTGTAGCTTGAGCTCTGCGCACTTCGGTGGTGCTAGCTAACTATCTTCTTAGCTCTCCGTGCAGTTTGTTCGTGCTTGGTAGCTAGCTACTATAGCGGCAGCGGCTAGACAGCTGTGTCAGTTTAGTAAACGTTAACTTACGGCTGCAGAACACGCCAACCAAGCACCAACAAACGGCACAGAGAGCTAACTCATGCTGTGGTCATTTACGAGTCAAACACATAACATTAGACTAACGTTGGCCAGCTTATAGTATGTATCATGATTCACTACCACGTTAGATCGCCAATGTCAACTAATGCAGCCAAGCAATGTCCAGGACAGGGCTGCACATAAGGTGGTGCGCAGTGCTCATCAATGAATGAATGTTTTTATAAGCACTGAAAACATTTAAATGAATGAGCACCACATCCAAATGTGATAGGGCTCATTTGAGTACCAAACATTTTACTGTGAACTCTAGATAAACATGAAATGCATTGTTGGACTTTTGCTGTGCAAAACGGTGCTCATTAAAGTATATTATTAAGATTTTTTGGGGTATTTATTTGAGATACATTATGGTTTTAATCGAGCAACAGAAAAATAATCGTTAGACTAATCGTCCAATTAGTCGTTAGATTAGTCGACTATTCGATAAAATAATCGCCAGATTAATCGTTTTGAAAATAATCGTTTACCCCCAGCCCTAGATAAAGCCCCTAGTATGAAAGCCTATTGGCTATGTTGTAGCCTATCCCCAGAATATTATCAGTGAAGTGACGTCTGTCTCCGATCGATGCACAGGGAGAAACTTTAAAATAGCCAAGCACATCGGCAAACCTGACCTTACCATAGGCTAGTAAGCCTACACTTTTTTATCATTGTAATAAAACGCAATTTGGTACACCATTTTAATATGGTAATATAGCCTACTGTTTTTAGTTTAGAAGGAAACGCAGAGTCTATTAATTCCGAAATTTCACCGCATTGTAGGCTTTATACTGTAACAACTCCAACACTTGCCTGCTTGCCTTGCAAATCAAAGTTTTCCGACTATTTTTCTTACCTTCTTTCTTAGCTGGTGATGTCACTTATGTTATCTCGCGCTGCCAATGGCCAATTTCACTTCTGAGTAAAATCACTCCATCATCTCTTTGAAATTCCTTATTCCACGAGTGGTAGGCTACAATGACTGGCTGTTTTAAAATATAACTAATAGCCTAACGAAACAAAATAACCCAGGCAGTTTCATCTACAACACGTTAAGGCTTCTTCCAATACTGACAGCTGACTCATAGCTTGCAGGTTTGCGGCCTTGCAAATAGACGCTACATGATAGGGATCGTCACTTAATTTAAACTTTTTTGCTTCCTTTGTTTGCTTTGTATGCATACACGGAACAAGGCCAATTTACTGCCTGATGAAAATTTGATTATTTCAAAATGTGCTTGGATGTAGGTAACGACATTTAACAATGTGTATATATTTTGAATTTCGTTGGGTAAACCGCCACCCGCCCGAATTTATTTAAAATATTATTTTTTGTCACGTCACCCGCCCGATCCGCGGTTTAACCGCGGAGTCCGCGGGTGCAACCGCCAACCGCGCATCTCTAGTGTCCAGGCACTGTAAAACAGATCCAGACATCAAACATCACTGCCAGAGTAAAGCGTCAGTGTCCAGGCACTGTAAAACACATCCAGACATCAAACATCACAGCCAGAGTAAAGCGTCAGTGTCCAGGCACTGTAGAACAGATCCAGACATCAAACATCACAGCCAGAGTAAAGCATCAGTGTCCAGGCACTGTAGAACAGATCCAGACATCAAACATCACAGCCAGAGTAAAGCGTCAGTGTCCAGGCACTGTAGAACAGATCCAGACATCAAACATCACAGCCAGAGTAAAGCATCAGTGTCCAGGCACTGTAGAACAGATCCAGACATCAAACATCACAGCCAGAGTAAAGCGTCAGTGTCCAGGCACTGTAGAACAGATCCAGACATCAAACATCACAGCCAGAGTAAAGCATCAGTGTCCAGGCACTGTAGAACAGATCCAGACATCAAACATCACAGCCAGAGTAAAGCATCAGTGTCCAGGCACTGTAGAACAGATCCAGACATCAAACATCACAGCCAGAGTAAAGCACGACTGGTGCATTTCTGTGCTTTGATGAGGGGCAGGCAGCAGCTCTCTGTCTCTGGTATCAGCAGGGGATCTGAGAGGATGTGCTGTATCAATAGAGCAGCCGCATAATGAATGAAGCCGCATCGCTTTCATGGAGTTGCAAACCCATCACTGCACTCACACCCTAACCCACACCCACACCCACACCCTAACCCACACCCACACCCAGACTGACACCCACGCCTGCACCCACCGGCACTTGCTTCACTCCTCAGCTTTCTGATCGTCCTCCTTCTGAAACGGGTGCTCTCCATCTTATAAGTCTGTGTTGGGAGGTTAATGTTGATGTGTTGCATGCAGTGCAGCGTCCTATGACTTAGGCTGTGTAGGTTTGAGCTCAAATATGACCGAAGAAAAGCTTCCCATGCTCTGTCCAAGGGCGGGGTGATTAACTGAAAATGGACTATCATTTCTAACCTATGGCCGGGAAAAAAATTGGTTGTCGTGTCACTTATGCTCATTGTCATAAATACGTTTGTTGAACTGGTATTGCAGACCTACCCAGTACACCACAATGTTTTGCAGATTTATTGTCACCAAGGTACATCTGGGAAATGATGGTGAATTATTATTTATTTTGGAGCATATCACCCAGCCCAGCATCTCCCTCATCAGAGCAGCATTGGACAGTAACCCTCCCTTCTTCAGTTGAATGACTCTTAAGTTCAACATCCAGCGGTCACGTACAGCCGTCCTCTTCACCAAAATACCATCCAGAGCTCAACATCCATCTCCGTTCATGCGGGCCCTGGTCCTGTGATGCCAGCAGTGTGGGCATGGTCTCATCTTTAGCCTAGCAGTGTGCTTTAGCCTAGCAGTGTGCTTTAGCCTAGCAGTGTGCTTTAGCCTGGCAGTGTGCTTTAGCCTAGCAGTGTGCTTTAGCCTAGCAGTGTGCTTTAGCCTGGCAGTGTGCTTTAGCCTAGCAGTGTGCTTTAGCCTAGCAGTGTGCTTTAGCCTGGCAGTGTGCTTTAGCCTAGCAGTGTGCTTTAGCCTGGCAGTGTGCTTTAGCCTAGCAGTGACTGAAGGCATGGCATGCTGGCTAGGAACAGGCCGGTAGACTGAGAGTAAACCCCTTTCCCCTTCTGCCACACAACCCTCCCCCTTCCCACCTTCCTGTCTCCACCCGGCCGACCTCAAGCAGATGGGTCCCCCCTTATGTGCCGTGGTTCTGCTTAAGGTTTCTTCCTGCCTAACAGGGAGTTTTTCCTTGGCCCTGGTGCCATTGTGCATGCACTAAGGGGGTTTAGGCTCTGGGCTCTGTTAAGCGCCTAGAGGCAATTGTATTGTTATGGCGCTATACAAATAAAAATTGAATTAAACAAGTACTGCCTGGCAGTGCAGTCTGGGGCATGCAGCTCAGACCAAAGAGACTGGGCACCTCATCTACTAATGTGGACCTCAATCAGAGAAGGAGAGAGAGAGGGAGGAAGAAGAGAGACTTAAACTAAAGAGAGGGAGAGACGAGGGTGATGTGAGAGAGAGAGAGGTGGGGATGGAGAGAGACTAGAGAGAGGAGGAAAGAAAGAATGAAAGGAGGAGAGGGTGAAAGAGAGAGAAAGAGAGACTTAAACTAAAAAGAGAGATAGAGGCGAGGGTGGCGTGGGCCCAGAGGTCTGTGCCAGGCGCGGGGCCCCATAGCTCACGTCTACCAGGCAGGCGCGGGCCCCATAGCTCACGTCTACCAGGCAGGCGCGGGCCCCATAGCTCACGTCTACCAGTGCCTCTTAACAGCCCTACTGCCAGTGCTCTATCTCCCTCTAATGATGCTCTATGGACATGAGCTCGGCTCCAGCGCCATCCATCACCCCAGGCACCCGCCCTCACCTGCCAGCCCTGTCCAAGGCTCCCTGAGCTGGAGGAGCAGCCCTGTCCAAGGCTCCCTGAGCTGGAGGAGCAGCCCTGTCCAAGGCTCCCTGAGCTGGAGGAGCAGCCCTGTCCAAGGCTCCCTGAGCTGGAGGAGCAGCCCTGTCCAAGGCTCCCTGAGCTGGAGGAGCAGCCCTGTCCAAGGCTCCCTGAGCTGGAGGAGCAGCCCTGTCCAAGGCTCCCTGAGCTGGAGGAGCAGCCCTGTCCAAGGCTCCCTGAGCTGGAGGAGCAGCCCTGTCCAAGGCTCCCTGAGCTGGAGGAGCAGCCCTGTCCAAGGCTCCCTGAGCTGGAGGAGCAGGGCTGGGGTGGGTGGGTGGTGGATCGGTGGGTGGTTTTGATTTTGCTGATGGAACCTGGAAGTGCACGTCTGTGTGTGTGTGTGTGTGTGTGTGTGTGTGTGTGTGTGTGTGTGTGTGTGTGTGAGTGTGAGTGTGAGTGTGAGTGTGAGTGTGAGTGTGAGTGTGAGTGTGTGTGTGTAGGGTTGTTTGTGTTTCGGAGCATGTGACCATCTGTTGCTGAGCCCACACAATGTCTTGCACTGGGAAGATTATGAAGCGACCATGCTAGGAGGACAGAGGAAAGAGGAAAGATGGCCAAGGGGAAATGCCAATTATGGCCTTAAAAAAAAAAAGAGAATGATACAATTCTTTTTATCCAGGCTATTTCTATACATTCAATGTTTCAATACACTGCAGTATTATTACGGCTAGTTGAGCTAACATAAGCAGTGTGTGCTATATGCTAAAAAGTATGATGTCACAAATAAATAAAATATAGTTATGTAAACCATTTTTATTTTATTTTGCCTCCTGCATTTAATTCAGGGAGGAATGTCTTGGCATTCATTAGTAAGTGATGTGCTTATAGAGTAGTACAAAATATTGTCGTGTCATAAATCTATTCTTGACTAACAATTGCCTTTGTTTTGTCTTCCTTTCCCCTGCCTGTCCTCCCCTCTGTTCCCCTCTTCTCTCTCTGCAGCACTGCGAAGTACAATGTCCTCACCTTTCTGCCACGCTTCCTCTACTCTCAGTTCAGAAGAGCTGCCAACTCATTCTTTCTTTTCATCGCACTCCTACAGGTAACCACAGGTCTATGAGACTGTGTGTGTGTGTGTGTGTGTGTGTGTGTGTGTGTGAGTGTGAGTGAAAGAGAGAGAGTGTTTGTGAGACTGTGTGTGCATTTGTGTATATGTGTGTTTGTGTGCGAGAAATGGCGAGAGAGAGGGACAGAGAGGGAAAGGTAGAGAGAGAGAGAGAGAGAGAGAGAGAGAGAGAAATCAAGAAGCAGTGTGAGGGCATTATATAAATCAGTGAAACAGCAATATACAAATGTTTTGTGGAAATGACTTTTTCATGCCTTCAAATCAATACCCTCTTTTGCTTATTGTCCCAGAGAGCTGGTATTGTACAATAGGCTCATACTGTCCAGTACATACAGTGGACAGAGCTGAGAAACTACACTTCCCAAAGACTACTGTTAGAAAGGCGTGATGCATGAGCATCTTTTTATAGCCTTTTTATCAATGGCTCGTCAGTTTGACAGCAGTGTTCCCTCCCAAGTCGTCCCACGGATGCGGAACACTTTGCCCATTAGCTGCTACCTGCTGTCTCAACACCTGGCCAGCTCCTCTCCTCCTCTCTCTCTCTCCGTGCACCTCCGTGCGCATTGCACCCAGAGGCTTAGAAAGGGGGTCATTACACCCACAATGCCGCACTGCACTGGCCTGCGTTTCCCACAAGCAATGTTTTTTTTTGTATCGCCCATGCTAATTAACAAGGAGTTACCCCTCGCTTTCATATAATGATGGTCAGTGCACAATGATGCTTTAAGGGAAACAACCCCAGGTTGGCTGTGTGTGTATGCGTTTGTGTGTACACTGTGTGTTGGTGTGTTGGTGTGTTGGTGTGTGTTTTTTCTTTAAATAAACGGGAATCTGATGAGTGACTCTGAAGGGATGCTAAGCCTGAACCTGTGACCTTGGTTAGTGCCTGCTCACACACACACACACACACACACACACACACACACACACACACACACACACACACACACACACACACACACACACACATACACACACACACATGCTCAGGGAGAACAGGTGGTCTGGATCTTCATTACCCAGCTGACAACGCAGCAGCCTTGCTCTCTCTTTCTCTTTCTCTCTCTCTCTCTCTCTCTCTCTCTCTCTCTCTCTCTCTCTGTCTCTGTCTCTCTCTATCCCGCTCTCTCTTGTGTGTTCTCCCTCTCTCTGTGTGGCTTATGAAGTGGAGTGGAGAGAGGAAAGATGGATGTAGGGGAAAGATAAAATAGGTTTACACATATGCAGGTACCCCTGATGTTTTTTTGTAAGCGTGTGTTAACCAGTGTGTGTGTGTCTGTCTGTCTGTCTGTGAGTGAGTGAGTGTGTTTCAAGTTATTTTCCTTCAGTTCCGTCAAATATGGTAGAGTCTAATTGTTATGTCCAATAAAATCCAAATGGATAAATGCAGTAGATGAAACTGCAGTTTGAAGTGCAGATGGAATGGGAATTTAAGCATGTTCAGTTTAGTTGTGATGCCTTATACTGGTTAAAATGATCTTATTTGGATAAATCCACAAAGCCTCTTTCATTGCCTGGATTAGTTCATATTCTTAGTATTTTTTTTTTCCGTGGGAAAATACCAGCCGATATACACCCGCAACCAACCAACCAGCAAAGACCATTTCATCACTGACTAAAGACCAGTGGCTGCACTCCCTCTCCAATATGACCTTTATATTAAAACTCATAAAGGTCAGGGGTCAACGTTAACTTTTAGAAGTGGTAGCCAAGCTTGGTAACCAGGCATGAGGTTTTGGTTGCCAAATCCAACTGAATGTTTGACGTCATGAACTGCCTTTATTCTGAGCTGTGTGTGTGTGTGTGTATGTGTGTGTGTGTGTGTGTGTGTGTGTGTGTGTGTGTGTGTGTGTGTGTGTGTGTGTGTGTGTGTGTGTGTGTGTGTGTGTGTGTGTGTGTGTGTGTGTGTGTGTGTGTGTGTACTACTAGTGATTTAAACCAATTAGTCTTTGAACACCAGTTTGAATGTATTTTACCGTAACCATTTGTGATCACAAGCATCCGTTCGATTGCTCACATAACAGTTCATGAGATCAAAGAAGAGCTTAACAGCTCAGCACAACTGGGATTAATCCATTTTAGTTTAAATTACTTAGTATTTTATTAATGCAAATACGTGAGGCAGCTTTTACATTATTTAAATTATTCTGAAATTAGTGAAGGCTATGGCAAGTTTATAACTGTACGTATGAAATCATAAATATGCATAAAGGCTATATTAAACGACATTGTTTAAAACAGTGCATCGATTGCATTGCAGTAGCTAATTGATCATAACAGGCTAGTTGAGGGCCTGTGACCTAGGCGCTGCTGAAGAGGTGTGTTCACGCCCTTTGGTGACTACTATAGGGTCGTGTCGCCCTTTGGTGACTAATATAGGGTCGTGTCGCCCTTTGGTGACTACTATAGGGTCGTGTCGCCCCTCTACCCTGCTGCCAAACAAAACAGTTGAGTTAACAATGAAGGTTTCGGTCGCATCAACACTGAGAGGTATTAAATATAAGCCTTTGCCCTCAGTTATCTAGCAGGCGAGTTAGCACATAGCCAAAGCTGTTACAGCCCAAGATGCAGTCGATAGCTACCTTCTGTCAGGCTAAAGTTAGCTATAGCTCATTCAGACTGACTAAAGATATGACGAAGATATGATCCAAGGTTCTGCAATTAATGATTGTTATGACACACAGACACACACACACACAGACACACACACACACACACACACACAGACACACACGTTGTGAGTCCAAGTTTGTGATGAGCAGCACGCATCAGTTTTGCCTTGACTAATATTAGGTAAATTGCAGTGCAGTGGGTCATGAATATCATGAAAGTACAGTGGCAATGCAGTAATCACAGAAAGCAACCAGGGGTAATAAAATGATTGCCAAGGGCAGCCATTAATGTGGAGCCCTGATGGTCAAATGTCCTTTCGAGTGAGAGAGGGATAAACTATCTAATTAGGAGGCTGATTTTTCTCGCTGACGGCCATGGCTGGTTGAATGAGACTGTGACAGCTGTAGTCCTGTGGTCCTTTGGCCTCTCCTGGGGTGTGTGTGTGTCTGTGTGTGTGTGTGTGTGTGTGTGTGTGTGTGTGTGTGATGGCCTCCCCTTGGGTTGTGTTAGACCTCGGCTTGACAAATGGCCTCCCAGAGTGAGTATGCAGAGTCACACAAGGCTGACAA
Source organism: Sprattus sprattus (assembly GCF_963457725.1). Taxonomy (NCBI): domain Eukaryota; kingdom Metazoa; phylum Chordata; class Actinopteri; order Clupeiformes; family Clupeidae; genus Sprattus; species Sprattus sprattus. Next base: position 37,179 of record NW_027666948.1, on the reverse strand, counting down.
GCAGATACTTCATCCCCATTCAAGTCCCTGAAGAGACCTGAGAGAGTGTTTGTGTGTGTGTGTGTGTGTGAGCTAGACTGTATGAGTGTGCTGGCAGTTCACTTCTGAAGATCCCAGAGGGAAGCATTCCATGAACATATGGGCTTTGGGGGAAAGGGTCAGAGAAGTCGATGTGTGTGTGCATGACTCCTTGCCCTGCCCTTGTTGTGTGAATGTCACATCCATGGCCTTGGCCTGACACGGAAGGACATCCAAAGCCTGTGTGTGTGAGGAGATGAGAAGCTTTCTGAAGTAAGAGGCTCTCTCTCTCGCTGTGTGTGTGTGTGTGTGTGTGTGTGTGTGTGTGTGTGTGTGTGTGTGTGTGTGTGTGTGTGTGTGTGTGTGTCAGTGTGTGTGTGTGTGTGTGTATACAAGTGAATATAACCCCAACCTTACCTTCTTGTCCCTGTTCTTCTCCAGCAAATCCCTGATGTGTCTCCCACTGGGCGCTGGACCACCCTGGTGCCCCTCCTCTTCATCCTGGTGGTGGCCGCAGTCAAAGAGTTCATAGAGGACCTGGTAAACCAACACCCGCATAACACACAGCATAACACACAGCATAACACACAGCATAACACACAGCATAACACACAGCATAACACACAGCATAACGCACAGCATAACGCACAGCATAACACACAGCATAACACACGCATAACACACAGCATAACACACAGCATAACACACAGCATAACACACAGCATAACACACAGCATAACACACAGCATAACAGACAGCATAACACACAGCATAACACACAGCATAACGCCCGCATAACACACAGCATAACACACAGCATAACACACAGCATAACACACAGCCAAAATAATTATCACAAACTAAACAATACCTGGAAGAGTATAAGGCCGTGTAACTCACATAAAGCATTGCCTCCCAATGCTGTGGTATGTCAGTGGAAATCAAGTACTTAATTGAAAAGAATCTTATGTTTGCCCCTACACTTAGCGTTGCTCTTGCTATGTTAGCTCAGTGTTACTGGGAGCTATATAGTAACGTGTTGCTCTTGCTATGTTAGCTCAGTCTTACTGGGAGCTATATGGTAACGTGCTGCTCTTGCTATGTTAGCTCAGTCTTACTGGGAGCTATATAGTAACGTGTTGCTCTTGCTATGTTAGCTCAGTCTTACTGAAAACAGCTGTTTTGATAGAATTGTATTTTATTTATTTGCTTATTTATTTATATGGTCTCTGTGTCATCACTGGCTTGCCGTTGACTTTATTGCCTTCCAGTTAAAACCCCTCCATGATACTGAGTATTCACATGTGGAGCTCTCCCAGTTTACCATGAGAGGAGACCACTCCGAAGCTAATTGTGTTTTCAGGGAAATTCATTGAAAGGTTATGGGAACCTTCTATATCAACTCAACAACATGTTTATGTGCGTGAGGTGTGTCACGTGCATCACGTGCATGAACTGAATGTCTGAAAGCTGAATATCCTTCCAGTCTCACTACCAGCAGGATGCACCTTTGTGATCACAGCTAGAACAGCAGCCACAGACCGACCTCTAATCATCTAATCTAATGCACCTTTGTGATCATAACTAGAACAGCGTCCACATACTGACCTCTAATCATCTAATCTAATGCACCTTTGTGATCACAACTAGAACAGCGTCCACATACTGACCTCTTATCATCTAATCTAATGCACCTTTGTGATCATAACTAGAACAGCGTCCACATACTGACCTCTAATCATCTAATCTAATGGCTTCTTTTCTTTTTTTTTTGCTTTCCCGGCCTGAAATTAGATTTTGGGTGGACTGAAAAGTAACTTGTGTAGTTCATAAAGAGACATTGGTGTCTCATGCATGTGACTGGATGTAGTCATTTTAAACACCAAGTACAATTATTGATCAGCAATCCTCTTCTGTGGCATATATGGCCAATTTATCTGTCTTGCACAGAACAGACACTTTACTGTTGGAACTGAGATTGCATTCATGTGATGCAAGAAGTGTGTGTGTGTGTGTGTGTGTGTGTGTGTGTTTGCCACATTCCTCATCTTTCAACAGATTCATGGAGATTCTCTCTCGTAGGCGTAACTGGAGGGTTTGGCTCGTGTCTGTACGTTCTGCTCTTGTCCAGACCAGTGACAACAAGAGAGATTTTAAAACA
>NW_027666948.1:7500-30000 GCF_963457725.1 Sprattus sprattus | reverse complement strand
TATATGTCTTTGGCGTTTATAGCTTAACTATCTAGATTCTAAGTAGCATGGAGGTTTTTTTTGGTACTCCACGTAGATCATAAACCCTTGAAGATAAAAATGAAATTGGTTGGGAAATGTAAACGCTAATATGCTTTTTATCCAGATAAAACGCAGCTCCATCGTTTACTTGCGTTTGTTTACAGGACCATCTTCACTGTTGCACCAACGGGCTGAAGCGGTCAATGGGGCGTATGTGTAATGGCCAACTTCTTAATTTTCTTATTTTTATACGTGGCCATATAAGAAAATGTTTTTCTCATCATTATTGCTATAGCATATGAACAAACATTGAAAAGAAAGTTTTTTAATTAAATTAAACTTGATTTATCTTCTGAAGGTAGGCCTACATTAAAGAACCACTAAAAGTCACAAGCACTGGCCTAAATGTCATGCACTTTGTTTTAATCTTACTATTTAAAGATTCAATGGAAACGTTCAGTACAATCTGCGTAATTGTGGTACAGGTCGTGATGGATCACACTTTTAAGTACACCCCTATCCAGTAAAGCAAGAGGGCATATCGTGATATATATCGCTATCGTGATATAAAATAATCCATATCGTGATATATGTTTTTTTTCCATATCGCCCAGCCCTACCTCACACACTCTCTCACACACACTCTCCCTCTCACACTCTCCCTCTCACATTCTCCCACACACACTCTCCCTCTCACACTCTCCCTCACACACTCTCCCTCACACACTCTCCCTCACACACACACTCTCCCTCACACACACTCTCCCTCACACACTCTCTCACATTCACGGCGTGGAGAGGAGGAGTGAGCCGCCATATAAGCCATCTTCTGTGTGTGTGAGAGTGTGTGTGTTAGAAAGTGTGTGAGAGTGTGTGGAGAGGAGGAGTGAGCCACCATATAAGCCATCTTCTGTGTGTGTGAGGGTGTGTGTGAGAGTGTGTGTGTTAGAGTGTGTGTGTGAGAGAGAGTGTGTGTGTGTGAGAGAGTGTGTGTTAGAAAGTGTGTGAGAGTGTGTGTGTGTGAGAGTGTGTGTGAGAGTGTGTGTGGAGAGGAGGAGTGAGCCGCCATATAAGCCATCTCCTCCCTCTGAGTCTCCCTCAGGGTCTGCATAATTTAAGCACTTTAATCTAATGATCACTTCAACTCCACAGGAAGAGAGAGAGAGAGAGAGAGAGAGAGGGAGAGAGAGAGGGAGAGAGAAATAGAGGGAGAGAGAGAGGAAGAGAGAGAGAGAGAGGGAGGGGGAGGGAGAGAGGGATGAGAAGAAAAGGAACATTTAGAGACACCCCCCCCCCCCCCTCCTTACTGCCACTACTACCCCACAGCACTGCATGGATACATTGTCCAGCAGTTCACAGCACTCCCCAATTAAACACACACACCCTGGCACGCACACACACTTTAAGACACACACACACACACACACCCTGGCACGCACACACACTTTAAGACACACACACACACACACACCATGGCACGCACACACACTTTAAGACACACACACACACACACCCTGGCACGCACACAGACACACACACACACAAAAGTCTTAAAGCTTTAACCCACCCCTGTTGCTGCAGAGCTGAAGAGCTCTCCACGAGTGGTTGACCGTTTATTACATTTCCCAACAGGGAGTGAAGGCACCTGTCATATTGAACACTATCAGCTTCTCCTCTCTCTTCTGTCATATTAAACACTATCAGCTTCTCCTCTCTTCTGTCATATTAAACACTATCAGCTTCTCCTCTCTCTTCTGTCATATTAAACACTATCAGCTTCTCCTCTCTCTTCTGTCATATTAAACACTATCAGCTTCTCCTCTCTTCTCTTTCATATTAAACACTATCAGCTTCTCCTCTCTCTTCTCTTTCATATTAAACACTATCAGCTTCTCCACTGTCTTCTTTCATATTAAACACTATCAGCTTCTCCTCTCTCTTCTGTCATATTAAACACTATCAGCTTCTCCTCTCTTCTCTTTCATATTAAACACTATCAGCTTCTCCTCTCTCTTCTTTCATATTAAACACTATCAGCTTCTCCTCTCTTCTCTTTCATATTAAACACTATCAGCTTCTCCTCTCTCTTCTCTTTCATATTAAACACTATCAGCTTCTCCTCTCTTCTCTTTCATATTAAACACTATCAGCTTCTCCTCTCTCTTCTCTTTCATATTAAACACTATCAGCTTCTCCACTGTCTTCTTTCATATTAAACACTATCAGCTTCTCCTCTCTCTTCTGTCATATTAAACACTATCAGCTTCTCCTCTCTTCTCTTTCATATTAAACACTATCAGCTTCTCCTCTCTCTTCTTTCATATTAAACACTATCAGCTTCTCCTCTCTTCTGTCATATTAAACACTATCAGCTTCTCCTCTCTTCTCTTTCATATTAAACACTATCAGCTTCTCCACTCTCTTCTCTTTCATATTAAACACTATCAGCTTCTCCACTGTCTTCTTTCATATTAAACACTATCAGCTTCTCCTCTCTCTTCTGTCATATTAAACACTATCAGCTTCTCCTCTCTTCTCTTTCATATTAAACACTATCAGCTTCTCCTCTCTCTTCTTTCATATTAAACACTATCAGCTTCTCCTCTCTTCTGTCATATTAAACACTATCAGCTTCTCCTCTCTTCTCTTTCATATTAAACACTATCAGCTTCTCCTCTCTTCTCTTTCATATTAAACACTATCAGCTTCTCCTCTCTCTTCTGTCATATTAAACACTATCAGCTTCTCCTCTCTTCTCTTTCATATTAAACACTATCAGCTTCTCCTCTCTCTTCTGTCATATTAAACACTATCAGCTTCTCCTCTCTCTTCTCTTTCATATTAAACACTATCAGCTTCTCCTCTCTTCTCTTTCATATTAAACACTATCAGCTTCTCCACTCTCTTCTGTCATATTAAACACTATCAGCTTCTCCTCTCTCTTCTGTCATATTAAACACTATCAGCTTCTCCTCTCTTCTCTTTCATATTAAACACTATCAGCTTCTCCTCTCTTCTGTCATATTAAACACTATCAGCTTCTCCTCTCTCTTCTGTCATATTAAACACTATCAGCTTCTCCTCTCTCTTCTTTCATATTAAACACTATCAGCTTCTCCTCTCTCTTCTTTCATATTAAACACTATCAGCTTCTCCTCTCTTCTTTCATATTAAACACTATCAGCTTCTCCTCTCTTCTGTCATATTAAACACTATCAGCTTCTCCTCTCTCTTCTTTCATATTAAACACTATCAGCTTCTCCTCTCTCTTCTTTCATATTAAACACTATCAGCTTCTCCTCTCTCTTCTTTCATATTAAACACTATCAGCTTCTCCTCTCTCTTCTTTCATATTAAACACTATCAGCTTCTCCTCTCTCTTCTGTCATATTAAACACTATCAGCTTCTCCTCTCTTCTGTCATATTAAACACTATCAGCTTCTCCTCTCTCTTCTGTCATATTAAACACTATCAGCTTCTCCTCTCTCTTCTTTCATATTAAACACTATCAGCTTCTCCTCTCTCTTCTGTCATATTAAACACTATCAGCTTCTCCTCTCTCTTCTTTCATATTAAACACTATCAGCTTCTCCTCTCTTCTTTCATATTAAACACTATCAGCTTCTCCACTCTTCTTTCATATTAAACACTATCAGCTTCTCCTCTCTTCTTTCATATTAAACACTATCAGCTTCTCCTCTCTTTCATATTAAACACTATCAGCTTCTCCTCTCTCTTCTCTTTCATATTAAACACTATCAGCTTCTCCTCTCTCTTCTCTTTCATATTAAACACTATCAGCTTCTCCTCTCTCTTCTTTCATATTAAACACTATCAGCTTCTCCTCTCTTCTCTTTCATATTAAACACTATCAGCTTCTCCTCTCTCCTGTCATATTAAACACTATCAGCTTCTCCTCTCTTCTCTTTCATATTAAACACTATCAGCTTCTCCTCTCTTCTTTCATATTAAACACTATCAGCTTCTTCTCTCTTCTGTCATATTAAACACTATCAGCTTCTCCTCTCTCTTCTTTCATATTAAACACTATCAGCTTCTCCTCTCTTCTTTCATATTAAACACTATCAGCTTCTCCTCTCTCTTCTTTCATATTAAACACTATCAGCTTCTCCTCTCTCTTCTTTCATATTAAACACTATCAGCTTCTCCTCTCTCTTCTCTTTCATATTAAACACTATCAGCTTCTCCTCTCTCTTCTGTCATATTAAACACTATCAGCTTCTCCTCTCTCTTCTTTCATATTAAACACTATCAGCTTCTCCTCTCTTCTTTCATATTAAACACTATCAGCTTCTCCTCTCTTCTCTTTCATATTAAACACTATCAGCTTCTCCTCTCTTCTTTCATATTAAACACTATCAGCTTCTTCTCTCTTCTGTCATATTAAACACTATCAGCTTCTCCTCTCTCTTCTTTCATATTAAACACTATCAGCTTCTCCTCTCTTCTTTCATATTAAACACTATCAGCTTCTCCTCTCTCTTCTCTTTCATATTAAACACTATCAGCTTCTCCTCTCTTCTCTTTCATATTAAACACTATCAGCTTCTCCTCTCTTCTTTCATATTAAACACTATCAGCTTCTCCTCTCTTCTTTCATATTAAACACTATCAGCTTCTCCTCTCTCTTCTGTCATATTAAACACTATCAGCTTCTCCTCTCTTCTCTTTCATATTAAACACTATCAGCTTCTCCTCTCTCTTCTTTCATATTAAACACTATCAGCTTCTCCTCTCTTCTCTTTCATATTAAACACTATCAGCTTCTCCTCTCTCTTCTTTCATATTAAACACTATCAGCTTCTCCTCTCTCTTCTGTCATATTAAACACTATCAGCTTCTCCTCTCTTCTGTCATATTAAACACTATCAGCTTCTCCTCTCTCTTCTGTCATATTAAACACTATCAGCTTCTCCTCTCTTCTGTCATATTAAACACTATCAGCTTCTCCTCTCTTTTGTCATATTAAACACTATCAGCTTCTCCTCTCTCTTCTTTCATATTAAACACTATCAGCTTCTCCTCTCTCTTCTGTCATATTAAACACTATCAGCTTCTCCTCTCTCTTCTTTCATATTAAACACTATCAGCTTCTCCTCTCTTCTTTCATATTAAACACTATCAGCTTCTCCACTCTTCTTTCATATTAAACACTATCAGCTTCTCCTCTCTTCTTTCATATTAAACACTATCAGCTTCTCCTCTCTTTCATATTAAACACTATCAGCTTCTCCTCTCTCTTCTCTTTCATATTAAACACTATCAGCTTCTCCTCTCTCTTCTCTTTCATATTAAACACTATCAGCTTCTCCTCTCTCTTCTTTCATATTAAACACTATCAGCTTCTCCTCTCTTCTCTTTCATATTAAACACTATCAGCTTCTCCTCTCTCCTGTCATATTAAACACTATCAGCTTCTCCTCTCTTCTCTTTCATATTAAACACTATCAGCTTCTCCTCTCTTCTTTCATATTAAACACTATCAGCTTCTTCTCTCTTCTGTCATATTAAACACTATCAGCTTCTCCTCTCTCTTCTTTCATATTAAACACTATCAGCTTCTCCTCTCTTCTTTCATATTAAACACTATCAGCTTCTCCTCTCTCTTCTTTCATATTAAACACTATCAGCTTCTCCTCTCTCTTCTTTCATATTAAACACTATCAGCTTCTCCTCTCTCTTCTCTTTCATATTAAACACTATCAGCTTCTCCTCTCTCTTCTGTCATATTAAACACTATCAGCTTCTCCTCTCTCTTCTTTCATATTAAACACTATCAGCTTCTCCTCTCTTCTTTCATATTAAACACTATCAGCTTCTCCTCTCTTCTCTTTCATATTAAACACTATCAGCTTCTCCTCTCTTCTTTCATATTAAACACTATCAGCTTCTTCTCTCTTCTGTCATATTAAACACTATCAGCTTCTCCTCTCTCTTCTTTCATATTAAACACTATCAGCTTCTCCTCTCTTCTTTCATATTAAACACTATCAGCTTCTCCTCTCTCTTCTCTTTCATATTAAACACTATCAGCTTCTCCTCTCTTCTCTTTCATATTAAACACTATCAGCTTCTCCTCTCTTCTTTCATATTAAACACTATCAGCTTCTCCTCTCTTCTTTCATATTAAACACTATCAACTTCTCCTCTCTCTTCTGTCATATTAAACACTATCAGCTTCTCCTCTCTTCTCTTTCATATTAAACACTATCAGCTTCTCCTCTCTCTTCTTTCATATTAAACACTATCAGCTTCTTCTCTCTTCTGTCATATTAAACACTATCAGCTTCTCCTCTCTCTTCTTTCATATTAAACACTATCAGCTTCTCCTCTCTCTTCTTTCATATTAAACACTATCAGCTTCTCCTCTCTCTTCTGTCATATTAAACACTATCAGCTTCTCCTCTCTTCTGTCATATTAAACACTATCAGCTTCTCCTCTCTTTTGTCATATTAAACACTATCAGCTTCTCCTCTCTCTTCTTTCATATTAAACACTATCAGCTTCTCCTCTCTCTTCTGTCATATTAAACACTATCAGCTTCTCCTCTCTCTTCTTTCATATTAAACACTATCAGCTTCTCCTCTCTTCTTTCATATTAAACACTATCAGCTTCTCCACTCTTCTTTCATATTAAACACTATCAGCTTCTCCTCTCTTCTTTCATATTAAACACTATCAGCTTCTCCTCTCTTTCATATTAAACACTATCAGCTTCTCCTCTCTCTTCTCTTTCATATTAAACACTATCAGCTTCTCCTCTCTCTTCTCTTTCATATTAAACACTATCAGCTTCTCCTCTCTCTTCTTTCATATTAAACACTATCAGCTTCTCCTCTCTTCTCTTTCATATTAAACACTATCAGCTTCTCCTCTCTCCTGTCATATTAAACACTATCAGCTTCTCCTCTCTTCTCTTTCATATTAAACACTATCAGCTTCTCCTCTCTTCTTTCATATTAAACACTATCAGCTTCTTCTCTCTTCTGTCATATTAAACACTATCAGCTTCTCCTCTCTCTTCTTTCATATTAAACACTATCAGCTTCTCCTCTCTTCTTTCATATTAAACACTATCAGCTTCTCCTCTCTCTTCTTTCATATTAAACACTATCAGCTTCTCCTCTCTCTTCTTTCATATTAAACACTATCAGCTTCTCCTCTCTCTTCTCTTTCATATTAAACACTATCAGCTTCTCCTCTCTCTTCTGTCATATTAAACACTATCAGCTTCTCCTCTCTCTTCTTTCATATTAAACACTATCAGCTTCTCCTCTCTTCTTTCATATTAAACACTATCAGCTTCTCCTCTCTTCTCTTTCATATTAAACACTATCAGCTTCTCCTCTCTTCTTTCATATTAAACACTATCAGCTTCTTCTCTCTTCTGTCATATTAAACACTATCAGCTTCTCCTCTCTCTTCTTTCATATTAAACACTATCAGCTTCTCCTCTCTTCTTTCATATTAAACACTATCAGCTTCTCCTCTCTCTTCTCTTTCATATTAAACACTATCAGCTTCTCCTCTCTTCTCTTTCATATTAAACACTATCAGCTTCTCCTCTCTTCTTTCATATTAAACACTATCAGCTTCTCCTCTCTTCTTTCATATTAAACACTATCAGCTTCTCCTCTCTCTTCTGTCATATTAAACACTATCAGCTTCTCCTCTCTTCTCTTTCATATTAAACACTATCAGCTTCTCCTCTCTCTTCTTTCATATTAAACACTATCAGCTTCTCCTCTCTTCTCTTTCATATTAAACACTATCAGCTTCTCCTCTCTCTTCTTTCATATTAAACACTATCAGCTTCTCCTCTCTCTTCTGTCATATTAAACACTATCAGCTTCTCCTCTCTTCTGTCATATTAAACACTATCAGCTTCTCCTCTCTTCTCTTTCATATTAAACACTATCAGCTTCTCCTCTCTCTTCTTTCATATTAAACACTATCAGCTTCTCCTCTCTCTTCTTTCATATTAAACACTATCAGCTTCTCCTCTCTCTTCTGTCATATTAAACACTATCAGCTTCTCCTCTCTTCTGTCATATTAAACACTATCAGCTTCTCCTCTCTTCTCTTTCATATTAAACACTATCAGCTTCTCCTCTCTCTTCTTTCATATTAAACACTATCAGCTTCTCCTCTCTCTTCTGTCATATTAAACACTATCAGCTTCTCCTCTCTTCTGTCATATTAAACACTATCAGCTTCTCCTCTCTTCTTTCATATTAAACACTATCAGCTTCTCCTCTCTCTTCTCTTTCATATTAAACACTATCAGCTTCTCCTCTCTTCTCTTTCATATTAAACACTATCAGCTTCTCCTCTCTTCTTTCATATTAAACACTATCAGCTTCTCCTCTCTTCTTTCATATTAAACACTATCAGCTTCTCCTCTCTCTTCTGTCATATTAAACACTATCAGCTTCTCCTCTCTCTTCTGTCATATTAAACACTATCAGCTTCTCCTCTCTTCTCTTTCATATTAAACACTATCAGCTTCTCCTCTCTCTTCTGTCATATTAAACACTATCAGCTTCTCCTCTCTTCTGTCATATTAAACACTATCAGCTTCTCCTCTCTCTTCTTTCATATTAAACACTATCAGCTTCTCCTCTCTTCTCTTTCATATTAAACACTATCAGCTTCTCCTCTCTCTTCTTTCATATTAAACACTATCAGCTTCTCCTCTCTCTTCTGTCATATTAAACACTATCAGCTTCTCCTCTCTTCTGTCATATTAAACACTATCAGCTTCTCCTCTCTTCTCTTTCATATTAAACACTATCAGCTTCTCCTCTCTCTTCTTTCATATTAAACACTATCAGCTTCTCCTCTCTCTTCTGTCATATTAAACACTATCAGCTTCTCCTCTCTTCTGTCATATTAAACACTATCAGCTTCTCCTCTCTTCTCTTTCATATTAAACACTATCAGCTTCTCCTCTCTTCTCTTTCATATTAAACACTATCAGCTTCTCCTCTCTCTTCTCTTTCATATTAAACACTATCAGCTTCTCCTCTCTTCTCTTTCATATTAAACACTATCAGCTTCTCCTCTCTTCTTTCATATTAAACACTATCAGCTTCTCCTCTCTTCTTTCATATTAAACACTATCAGCTTCTCCTCTCTCTTCTGTCATATTAAACACTATCAGCTTCTCCTCTCTCTTCTGTCATATTAAACACTATCAGCTTCTCCTCTCTTCTCTTTCATATTAAACACTATCAGCTTCTCCTCTCTCTTCTTTCATATTAAACACTATCAGCTTCTCCTCTCTTCTGTCATATTAAACACTATCAGCTTCTCCTCTCTCTTCTTTCATATTAAACACTATCAGCTTCTCCTCTCTTCTTTCATATGAAACACTATCAGCTTCTCCACTCTCTTCTGTCATATTAAACACTATCAGCTTCTCCTCTCTCTTCTTTCATATTAAACACTATCAGCTTCTCCTCTCTTCTTTCATATGAAACACTATCAGCTTCTCCTCTCTTCTTTCATATTAAACACTATCAGCTTCTCCTCTCTTCTGTCATATTAAACACTATCAGCTTCTCCTCTCTTCTGTCATATTAAACACTATCAGCTTCTCCTCTCTCTTCTTTCATATTAAACACTATCAGCTTCTCCTCTCTTCTTTCATATGAAACACTATCAGCTTCTCCACTCTCTTCTGTCATATTAAACACTATCAGCTTCTCCTCTCTCTTCTTTCATATTAAACACTATCAGCTTCTCCTCTCTTCTTTCATATGAAACACTATCAGCTTCTCCTCTCTTCTTTCATATTAAACACTATCAGCTTCTCCTCTCTTCTGTCATATTAAACACTATCAGCTTCTCCTCTCTCTTCTTTCATATTAAACACTATCAGCTTCTCCTCTCTCTTCTTTCATATTAAACACTATCAGCTTCTCCTCTCTTCTTTCATATGAAACACTATCAGCTTCTCCACTCTCTTCTGTCATATTAAACACTATCAGCTTCTCCTCTCTCTTCTTTCATATTAAACACTATCAGCTTCTCCTCTCTTCTTTCATATGAAACACTATCAGCTTCTCCTCTCTCTTCTTTCATATTAAACACTATCAGCTTCTCCTCTCTTCTCTTTCATATTAAACACTATCAGCTTCTCCTCTCTCTTCTTTCATATTAAACACTATCAGCTTCTCCTCTCTCTTCTTTCATATTAAACACTATCAGCTTCTCCTCTCTCTTCTGTCATATTAAACACTATCAGCTTCTCCTTTCTCTTCTCTTTCATATTAAACATTATCAGCTTCTCCTCTCTCTTCTTTCATATTAAACACTATCAGCTTCTCCTCTCTTCTCTTTCATATTAAACACTATCAGCTTCTCCTCTCTCTTCTGTCATATTAAACACTATCAGCTTCTCCTCTCTCTTCTGTCATATTAAACACTATCAGCTTCTCCTTTCTCTTCTCTTTCATATTAAACACTATCAGCTTCTCCTCTCTCTTCTGTCATATTAAACACTATCAGCTTCTCCTCTCTCTTCTGTCATATTAAACACTATCAGCTTCTCCTCTCTCTTCTTTCATATGAAACACTATCAGCTTCTCCACGCTTTTCTTTCTGAGAGCGAGACCAAGAGCGAAAGAGAGAGAGAGGAGGAGGAGGAGGAGGAGGGGGGGAGGAAAGGAAGTGAGGAAGCACTGCGGAATTTTTCCTCAGGCAGTTCATCTGTTAGTTTAAGACGTGAGTGTATCGAGTAAAACAAGAGCATGTCTACAGAATCTGTGGTGCCTAAACACAGCGTCAGTAAGTGAAGGCCAATGAGCCTTCATAAGGCCAATGAGCGTTCATAAGGCCAATGGTCATCTTCCAGCTGCAGCATACCCACGGATGATCAAGATTTCTAATGACATCAAACAGACCATGTTACATCCGAATCAGAAGCCTCATCATCGCACTGAAATGTCTGTTAGTTGTCATGTAAATATGATTCTGTCCTGACAGTGACCTGTGTGTGTGTGTGTGTGTGTGTGTGTGTGTGTGTGTGTGTGTGTGTGTGCCTTTCTGTGCTGTGGGCAGTAGTGTAATAGCCCTAACGGAGCTAGGATGAGGGTGCGTTAAATATACATGCAGTGTTTTTTTTCTATCTATGTCCTCGGGGCTGTAGTCAGCCTCTCCTCTACGTTAATGTTTGGAGAGCTCCAATCGCTCCCCCCCCCCCCCCCACCCCCCCCTCAGTGTAAGCAGAGATCAAAGTGGCTGTTGTAATTTGCTGAGGAAACGCTACTCTTCGTCTGACGTACCACTTTTCCCTCGTGTTCCATCTTGACCCCCCTCTCATCACTCGTGCCTCGTGTGCCTCTCTTAGGGAGCCTTTTGCCCTCTCTGAGCTGCAGACATTCCGTGAGACACCGTGTGTTTGAGTCACCGTGTGTGTGTGTGCCCTCCTGCTAAACTCATCTTTCTCTTTCCTCTCTTTCAGAAGCGGCACAATGCAGACGGTGTCGTCAACAGGAAGGAAACCCAAGGTGAGACACACACACACACACACACACATACACACACACACACACACATGCTGCCATTCCCCAAACCCATGCCCACCCCCATAGCACCGGAACATGCTGCCATTCCCCAAACCCATGCCCACCCCCATAGCACCGGAACATGCTGCCATTCCCCAAACCCATGCCCACCCCCATAGCACCGGAACATGCTGCCATTCCCCAAACCCATGCCCACCCCCATAGCACCGGAACATGCTGCCATTCCCCAAACCCATGCCCAGCCCCTTAGCACCGGAACATGCTGCCATTCCCCAAACCCATGCCCACCCCCATAGCACCGGAACATGCTGCCATTCCCCAAACCCATGCCCACCCCCATAGCACCGGAACATGCTGCCATTCCCCAAACCCATGCCCACCCCCATAGCACCGGAACATGCTGCCATTCCCCAAACCCATGCCCAGCCCCTTAGCACCGGAACATGCTGCCATTCCCCAAACCCATGCCCACCCCCATAGCACCGGAACATGCTGCCATTCCCCAAACCCATGCCCAGCCCCTTAGCACCGGAACATGCTGCCATTCCCCAAACCCATGCCCACCCCCATAGCACCGGAACATGCTGCCATTCCCCAAACCCATGCCCACCCCCATAGCACCGGAACATGCTGCCATTCCCCAAACCCATGCCCACCCCCATAGCACCGGAACATGCTGCCATTCCCCAAACCCATGCCCAGCCCCTTAGCACCGGAACATGCTGCCATTCCCCAAACCCATGCCCACCCCCATAGCACCGGAACATGCTGCCATTCCCCAAACCCATGCCCAGCCCCTTAGCACCGGAACATGCTGCCATTCCCCAAACCCATGCCCACCCCCATAGCACCGGAACATGCTGCCATTCCCCAAACCCATGCCCAGCCCCTTAGCACCGGAACATGCTGCCATTCCCCAAACCCATGCCCACCCCCATAGCACCGGAACATGCTGCCATTCCCCAAACCCATGCCCACCCCCATAGCACCGGAACATGCTGCCATTCCCCAAACCCATGCCCAGCCCCATAGCACCGGAACATGCTGCCATTCCCCAAACCCATGTCCACCCCCATAGCACCGGAACATGCTGCCATTCCCCAAACCCATGCCCACCCCCATAGCACCGGAACATGCTGCCATTCCCCAAACCCATGCCCACCCCCATAGCACCGGAACATGCTGCCATTCCCCAAACCCATGCCCACCCCCATAGCACCGGAACATGCTGCCATTCCCCAAACCCATGCCCACCCCCATAGCACCGGAACATGCTGCCATTCCCCAAACCCATGCCCACCCCCATAGCACCGGAACATGCTGCCATTCCCCAAACCCATGCCCACCCCCATAGCACCGGAACATGCTGCCATTCCCCAAACCCATGCCCACCCCCATAGCACCGGAACATGCTGCCATTCCCCAAACCCATGCCCACCCCCATAGCACCGGAACATGCTGCCATTCCCCAAACCCATGCCCACCCCCATAGCACCGGAACATGCTGCCATTCCCCAAACCCATGCCCACCCCCATAGCACCGGAACATGCTGCCATTCCCCAAACCCATGCCCACCCCCATAGCACCGGAACATGCTGCCATTCCCCAAACCCATGCTCTGCCCCTTAGCACCGGAAGGTCATGCGAGGCCCAAAGGTCGTCAGGTCACAGGTCACAGGGGCATCAACCCCTTAATGTTTTTGCTCTCATAAAAACACTTCACTTCCTCAGTTGGCTTTTAAATGCCATGTCTTCATAATTCTATCAACTTGTAGTTGTCCTGACAGCATGTGTGTGACCAGCAGGCCCTGCTACTCTAAACCTCACTCGCCACGGGCTGAATACCACCCCTAACCCTAACCCAGCAGGCCCTGCTACTCTAAAGAGAGTCCACCTCACTCGCCACCCCTAACCCTAACCCAGCAGGCCCTGCTACTCTAAAGAGAGTCCACCTCACTCGCCACCCCTAACCCTAACCCAGCAGGCCCTGCTACTCTAAAGAGAGTCCACCTCACTCGCCACCCCTAACCCTAACCCAGCAGGCCCTGCTACTCTAAAGAGAGTCCACCTCACTCGCCACGTGCTGAATTCCACTTCATTTCAGCTCAACTCAACAGAGAGATTGTCTGTGTGTGAGTGTGAGTGTGAGTGTGAGGGTGAGTGTGTGTGTGTCTGTGAGTGTGAATGTGAGTGTGTCTGTGTGTGTGTGTGTGTCTGTGTGTGTGAGTGTGAGTGTGTGTGTGTGTGTGTCTGTGAGTGTGAGTGTGTCTCTCTCCATTCCTCTGTGGGGATGATCATCTGTTGCACTCTATTTGCTCTGAGAGGCTGCTCAGCTCATTTGTTTATCCGGGTGTGTGTGTGTGTGTGTGTGTGTGTGTGTGTGCTGTGTGTAGAGGCTTCAGCACGGCCACAGAAGCCTCCTGACTCTCGAGGCACATTGAATATGACACGCCCAAAGAGAGAGCTGCAGTTCTGTCGACAGTGCCATCTTTCTTACTCTCTGTCTCCTACTTCCACACGCTCTCTCTCTCTCTGTGTCGCCCTTGCTCTCTTCTTGTATGTCTTCATGTCTCCTTTCCTCTCTTCTTGTATGTCTTCATGTCTCCTTTCCTCTCTTCTTGTATGTCTTCATGTCGCCTTTCCTCTCTTCTTTTATGTCTTCATGTCTCCTTTCCTCTCTTCTTGTATGTCTTCATGTCTCCTTTCCTCTCTTCTTGTATGTCTTCATGTCTCCTTTCCTCTCTTCTTGTATGTCTTCATGTCTCCTTTCCTCTCTTCTTTTATGTCTTCATGTCTCCTTTCCTCTCTTCTTGTATGTCTTCATGTCTCCTTTCCTCTCTTCTTGTATGTCTTCATGTCTCCTTTCCTCTCTTCTTGTATGTCTTCATGTCTCCTTTCCTCTCTTCTTTTATGTCTTCATGTCTCCTTTCCTCTCTTCTTGTATGTCTTCATGTCTCCTTTCCTCTCTTCTTGTATGTCTTCATGTCGCCTTTCCTCTCTTCTTGTATGTCTTCATGTCTCCTTTCCTCTCTTCTTGTATGTCTTCATGTCTCCTTTCCTCTCTTCTTGTATGTCTTCATGTCTCCTTTCCTCTCTTCTTTTATGTCTTCATGTCTCCTTTCCTCTCTTCTTGTATGTCTTCATGTCTCCTTTCCTCTCTTCTTGTATGTCTTCATGTCTCCTTTCCTCTCTTCTTGTATGTCTTCATGTCTCCTTTCCTCTCTTCTTTTATGTCTTCATGTCTCCTTTCCTCTCTTCTTGTATGTCTTCATGTCTCCTTTCCTCTCTTCTTGTATGTCTTCATGTCTCCTTTCCTCTCTTCTTGAATGTCTTCATGTCTCCTTTCCTCTCTTCTCCTTTTCATCTCCCCCGCTTTATCGTCATTTCACAATCTGTCCTCCCTCTCTCTCTACTCGTTTTGGTCCTCATCCTTTCCTTCTTTCTCTTTCTTTTTTCTCCTTCACTCTTCCTATATTCCCTCCCTCCTTCTCTCTCTCTCTCCCACTCCCTCCCCTTCCCTCTCTCTCCCATCTCTCTCTGTGTCTCTCTCTAATTCTCTTCTTCTTCCCCCACCTGCAGTGCTGAGGAATGGCGCCTGGGAGATTGTGCACTGGGAAAAGGTACGTCTCTCTCTCTCCCTACCCCTCTCTCTCTCTCTCTCTCTCTCTCTCTCTTTCTCTCTCTCTCTCTCCCTCTCCTCTCCCTTTCTCTCTCTCTCCTGCTCTCCATGCCAGATGGTTCCCACCAGCCCTGGCTGTGTGCTGTGGCCCACTGACTGGCCCACTGACTGGCCCACTGACTGGCTCCCTGACTGGCCCACTGCCCCATAGAGAAAGCAGAGCGCCCTAAGAGAGGCTACGGCTGGCCATGTCTGTGTCATGGAATAGACCACACACTGTGTGTGTGTGTGTGTGTGTGCTGGCGCGTGTGTGTGTGTGTGTGTGCGGGCGCGTGTGTGTGTGTGTGTGTGTGTGTGTGTGTGTGTGTGTGTGTGCTGGCACGTGTGTGTGTGTGTGTGTGTGTGTGTTATGGAATAGACCACACTGGGATAAGTATAGGGTTCAGGTTAGGGTAAGGGATAGTTCAGGTTGAGGGTTGGGGTTAGCAGCTTGTAACATCATGCTCCTATGCAAGAATGACATTGTACTGAAACACTATAGAATGGACATGTAAGATATATTTGTCACAGTTATTGCATTACGATTACGCTCATAGTAAAACCCTGCGATGCCAGGTAATGTGTACTTAAAGCCCTGTAACTAATACATTCACTACAGAGTATCCTTACTGTCTCCCCCTCCCCCACACTCAGTGTGTGTACATTCCTCAGCTGATAATACTGGATGATGGGGCGGTTGCGACAGAGTGCAGCTTTCACTGTCAGTGTGTGTTTTTAAAAAGCGGCCAGTTAATTAATGTGTCAGGGACATGCAGGGCCTATAATAAGCAGGTGCAGAGCAGAGGGAGTTGTGAGCAGACACCAGTGCTGTAAGCACTATGATGGGTTCAGTGTACTGAGCCTGCGTAGAGGTCGCTCAGACACCAGTGCTGTAAGTACTATGATGGGTTAGGGTTAGGGTTCACCAGTGCTGTAAGTACTATGATGGCTTCAGTGAGCAGACACCAGTGCTGTAAGCACTATGATGGCTTCAGTGTACTGAGCCTGCGTAGAGGTCGCTCAGACACCAGTGCTGTAAGTACTATGATGGGTTAGGGTTAGGGTTCACCAGTGCTGTAAGTACTATGATGGCTTCAGTGAGCAGACACCAGTGCTATAAGTACTATGACGGGTTAGGGTTAGGGTTCACCAGTGCTGTAAGTACTATGATGGGTTAGGGTTAGGGTTCACCAGTGCTGTAAGTACTATGATGGCTTCAGTGTGTAGAGGTCGCGTAGAGGTCGCTCAGCCTTGGTGCAGTGTGCTCACTGCTGGTTCTCAGGGAATTGAAGTGTTCAGCCGCCTCAAGACTGGTACTGTAAACTCACACACACTCAGGAACATAACGCCTGGAAAGGGAGGTAAGTATCTCTGCTTACACACACACACAAAGGTTAAACCTGTAGTAGATCAGAAGTAAAGGGAAGACACCTTTTGTTGTCTTTATGTTATTTACCTGTTCATTAAGCAGAGGCTTTAACTTCCACAGTGATGGTCTGTTAATAATGTTTGTGAGTTCTTGTTTCATCACAAACTGAGCTTTTGCTCCCATGCAGTGAAGCAGTTTGCATCTCATGAAATTGTAAAATTGGTGTAAATTGCCAGGATCAGGGGCGGAGTGGGACACAAAAATCCACCGGGACAATTCTGACTGCACCGGCCCACCACCGGCCCACAACGTGCCCAAAACTGGCCCAACCCGCATCCCCTCCACCTCCCATATCAACTACACAAACAAACGGGCGGCTTTTGATCATTATTGTTAGATTTAGTGTTGATGTGTGGGTGACAGACATGACAGTGACAGTGACAGTGTATTTGTATATGTACATTTATGGAAATACGGAACAAATCGCGTCCCGTATTGGCTCAAATGTTATGCTAATTCGCAACAATGTGTCCTGTCAACTCACTCGCATTTAGTTGACGGCTGGTTGAATAAATCCGTAATTCTTGTACATTTTGATGCACTTTCCTCCAGCATCCGCCTCTTTTTCAGTCTGGCCTTTTTGCCCCCTCCTTTCTCCTTTCTCTTATGTCCCTCAATCAGGTCCACTTCACCTGCTCTCTCTCGCTGATAGCCGCTAATTTATCTCCCTAGGTTCACTTGATAAAGGCACAACGATACGCATTTCCCATGAGGCAATTTGCTCCGACCATTCTACATTCAACAAAAAACGAATTCAATCGCTGGCCAATTTATATTTGTGGTCATGAAAGTAGCCTAATGAAGCGTCTGAATAAAAAAGAATTACATCAATATAGGAGGCTAAACAAAAATCAGAAGGTTGGATTAATGGGAGTGAGTTTGACACACACCATAGGTGTGATGTACAGAGACAAATAGAGCTATAAATAGTGGTTGGACTGCTGAACCACAGAACTCTCAGAGAACTTAGAGATTTTCACGGGACCATGATTCGACGTACATGTAATCTCGATGGGCCGCTCATGAATTTGACACGACGGCTGCGAAGGCCAGTCTGCAGGCTGGTTCTCGATAGATTATTGGCCGACCGGCCTACCGGGAAAAATCCCGGTCCTCCCGATGGCCACTCCGCCCCTGGCCAGGATTCAACATGTTGAAAATGTTCTCTCTCATGACTCAGTCTAAGGGTATAAAGGGCAGCGGCAGGAGAAGGGTTTTATATTCTAATGTGTGAAAAAAAACTTTTCCTCAGAAAATGACCTAACCATAACCAGTGTTTGTCTTGCAGGTTGTGGTGGGAGATATAGTTAAAGTAAATAGCAAAGATTACGTACCTGCAGATGTGATTCTGCTGTCATCCAGGTACGGGACCGCTACTCAAGTCCCAGGGAGTCCCCCTCATGTCCGGTCCCCGCTGCTCTCGCTCTCCACTCCGCAGAGGAAGTGATGCTTCAGCCCTAAAATGCTGAGGAAGTTAAAAACAAAATATAGCACTGTGTGACATGAACTTGAACTTTAAGATGTATACCATCCTATTAAAGCAGTGTGTTTCCTACTGAGGGGAATGATGCAGGAGATCAGTGAGAGGTGCATTTGTGGGAGTCATCACTTCCTTCAGGGGTGTGCTGTGTTACTGGGCAGCACAGATCAGCAGTGCCTGGAGACTGATCACTTCCTTCAGGGGTGTGCTGTGTTACTGGGCAGCACAGATCAGCAGTGCCTGGAGACTGATCACTTCCTTCAGGGGTGTGCTGTGTTACTGGGCAGCACAGATCAGCAGTGCCTGGAGACTGATCACTTCCTTCAGGGGTGTGCTGTGTTACTGGGCAGCACAGATCAGCAGTGCCTGGAGACTGATCACTTCCTGTAGGGGTGTGCTGTGTCACTGGGCAGCACAGATCAGCAGTGCCTGGAGACTGATCACTTCCTGTAGGGGTGTGCTGTGTTACTGGGCTTCTCCTTTCCTTTTCAGTGGCCCTCAGCAAGTCAGGCCTCATGTGCTGATCCTATTCCACTTCCAAATCCAGTCCAACCTGTACATTTGACTAATCCAGTTGAGCGTCATGTTTATTGTTTTTGTGGATCATCAGTGGTCCATGATTTGTGAACCTGACATGGGGCCTGACTTGTTTCTGAGAGCTTTTGAAAACGAAACAGAAGACCAAAACCGAATGAAACGACTGTGGGTTTGACGTGTGTGTTCTTTACCTCTGTAGACTAAAAGCATTGTCTCTCTCTTCATCCCTGTGTGTGTGTGTGTGTGTGTCTACCTACGCTCTTCCCATCTCTTCTGCCCTCCTCCTCTTCCTCCTCCGCCTCCTCATCCTCAACAATCATTCTTCTGTGTGCGATCAACTCCGCCACGCTCTGTCCCACTCCCTGCTGGTGCATCTTGGGTAAAGGTGGCGGTGGGGGAGATAGTCAAAGCGGCCAACGGGGATCATCTCCCGGCGGACCTCGTCATCCTGTCGTCCAGGTCAGGAACGTCACTGCAGCGCTCCGAGGGGGAATTGTGGGAAAGTGGCATGGGACAAGAGACGCTTTTTTTTTTTTTATCACGAGCACTCCCTGTGGGAATACACAGAGAGGGTTGCTCAGATTTAGAAACGCACATCACTGAACACAGAGACATTTCCCACTTCACCCATAGTTTTCACTGAGTAGGGAAACCTAAACAAACCGTTTGAACTGCTAGACTGAATTCATAATTGGGCATCAGTTCCCCTCTCTGTTATCTCCAAAGTTTGTCTGTTAATGAATTTTCAATGTCAATGTTGTGAAAGCGTACTGATGCTCTATATCAAGGCTAATCGTCAGCCGCGTGCTGTATAGCAGCAGTATTGGGTGCTACCCGGCCAAGCACAAGTCAGGGAGAAGCACTTCTTCGCCCATCTTAAAAGAAAGGGACCCTTTGACTTGGTTGGCAGATTGTGTTTCCGTGTCGTAGACAATGCATGGCTTCAACCTCAGCTGCCTGGCCCCTCACAAGCTGAGACCACATCTGCGCTGTGACTCATTGCATGCTGTCACATCTCAACAGGAGCACAAGTGCACCACACACACACACACACACACACACACACACACACACACACACACACTGTGCTGCAACACTGAACCATCCCCTCCTGCCTAGTTTGCTTCCACTCTGTATCTATGGTGGTTTGATGTTTTAAAACTTATTTTCCCCCTTCTAAACCACCCTGTCATGGATAGGCTGTTTATTTCTGCTGCATTGTTAATGGAACTTCTGTTCTGTTCCATTCTGAAATGGAATGGCTTTGTGCAATGTAGCTGCCCTTGGCAAGGTGCCCATAGATTAATATGGAGCATAGTGTTTCAGCTTTCCTCCAGCCAGTGTTGGCAGCACTCTGCAGTAAGCAGATGTATACAATAAGAAAATCAATGCCCCACGGTCACCCGTTAAGTATGAAATACACGGGCAATTCATTTAGCTACATTTCTCCTTTCGGGGAGCTCATCATTCACATATACATCATCCCATCAGTTTCATTAAGAGGCAGTGGATGTTGGCACCCTAAGCACTGTCTCAAACTGTCTCACTGTCTCAAACTGTCTCACTGTCTCAAACTGTCTCACTGTCTCAAACTGTCTCGTGCCCAGCTGAACACCCATTCGTCTGCTGTGACGCTTGTGCTGTGCTGCTCTCCCCACTTCCTAGTTGCATGTGCGAGACTTCCACTCACAGGACAGCTGGGTTCAACACCAACACACACAGAGACTGAGAGAAACACTGACCCTAACATACTACACCATACTCACCATACTACACCATACTCACCATACTACACCATACTACACCATACTCACCATACTACACCATACTCATACTTCTATAATTACAGCTCATCCTAGGATCAGAACATACTACACCATACTCATACTTCTATAATTACAGCTCATCCTAGGATCAGAACATACTACACCATACTCATACTTCTATAATTACAGCTCATCCTAGGATCAGAACATACTACACCATACTCATACTTCTATACTAACAGCTCATCCTAGGATCAGAACATACTACACCATACTCATACTTCTATACTAACAGCTCATCCTAGGATCAGAACATACTACACCATACTCATACTTCTATAATTACAGCTCATCCTAGGATCAGAACATACTACACTGTACTATTAGACTTGAATTGCTCATCCTAGTCTTAGAACATACTACACTATATGTACTATTAGGCTATAATTGCTCATCCTAGGTTTATAAAATACTAAACAATATAATAATAAAATGTAAAATATGTACTATTTGGCTTTAAATGCTCATCCTATGTTTATATAAAATACTACACTTTATGTACTATTAGAATTTAAATACTCATCGTACTTTCATAAAATGCTACACTATGCAGTGTATGTACTATTAGTCTATAAATGCTCATCCTAGGTTCATAACATACTATATTGTACATGTTACATTATAAAACACTGACCTAGTTTTATAACACTCCACTATGTGTTCGTGCCATACTATGAACACTAACCCTATTTTCATAAGATACTATACCGCATGCACGTACTGTATGTGTGTGCTGTGATGAATGTTGCTTTACATGAAACACATTCAAGAGAGCATGACTGGCCAGTTTAAGATGCCACACAACGGACAAATGACTGATAGAATTGTCTTTGTTTGTGGAAGTGGTGCGTTCAGCTGTTCTGTTTGAGTTGGCTCTCCATTGTGTATGGTGTTAGCAGATGACATTGACAGATTTGTTTGTGGATTAGCATTCTTGACAAAAAAAAAAAATCAATTTTTCAAATCTGTATTTACAGTGTGACCATCCAAAGCCAAGCATTCAAGTAGTGTTCTATGTTCATAGTCTTTCTTTAATGATTCAGATCCAGTGTTCTCAGCACTGGGGAGTAGCCGTAGCGCTAATTGACGGTAACATGATGCTAGTGCGTACATGTGTCCACATGCCCTGCGTAATCTTGCCTTTCACTCCCGACCAGTGAACCGCAAGGAATGTGTTACATTGAAACCTCCAACCTGGATGGAGAGACCAACCTGAAAATAAGACAGGTGAGGCCTGTGTGTTGTTATGTCATTTTGTCTGTTGAATGCAGCATGTCAATGTATTGTTTTTTTTTCTTCGAAGCAGCAGTATTAAACATTTTTCACATGAGAATAAAAGAGTAGTGCATCAGAAGCTAACAAGCTAATAATGTAAATAAAAGAGTAGTGCATCAGAAGCTAACAAGCTAATAATGTAAATAAAAGAGTAGTGCATCAGAAGCTAACAAGCTAATAATGTAAATAAAAGAGTAGTGCATCAGAAGCTAACAAGCTAATAATGTAAATAAAAGAGTAGTGCATCAGAAGCTAACAAGCTAATAATGTAAATACAAGAGTAGTGCATCAGAAGCTAACAAGCTGATAATGTAAATACAAGAGTAGTGCATCAGAAGCTAACAAGCTAATAATGAAAATAAAAGAGTAGTGCATCAGAAGCTAACAAGCTAATAATGAAAATAAAAGAGTAGTGCATCAGAAGCTAACAAGCTAATAATGTCCAGCTGTATAGCTGCATTCCAGATGCATTCATTCATTGACCCAGTTCTTATTCAGATCTTCATTGTTGTAATGAATATCTTGTGTATGTTTTATTTAAGCGTGTGTATCTTGTGTATGTTTTATTTAAGCGTGTGTATCTTGTGTATGTTTTATTTAAGGGTGTGTATCTTGTGTATGTTTTATTTAAGCGTGTGTATCTTGTGTATGTTTTATTTAAGGGTGTGTATCTTGTGTATGTTTTATTTAAGGGTGTGTATCTTGTGTATGTTTAATTT
>NW_027666948.1:0-2500 GCF_963457725.1 Sprattus sprattus | reverse complement strand
CCCATCCTAAGCAGCATTCCTGTAGTAGAAGAAGAGGGCCACATTATGGGAGAGAGAATCTTAGGAGTGTTCCTTTATTATGCAGTCACATTGTCTTTGACATTCTCCCACACACACACAAACTCTCATACACACACACATAGGCTATATAGGTGCTATATATATATATAAATACACACACACACACACACACCATGCTTTTTGCTGACTGGCACACTTACCAAAGCGCTGACCCGCATGGCAGCGCTTCGCAGGCAGCACCAAGCTTCTCGCCGGCTGGCCAAGGCAGCTGCTCTTTTCACGCCCTCACACGCCGCTTCTCTCCAGCATTTAGAGGCCGGGCGGGGCGTTTAGCACTAGCGTCTCTGCACGCAGACGTCCAAACGGGGCTACATTAATGTAGTGTGACATGTCCAGCCTTCTGGGGTTACACCCTCAGCCAGTCAAACAAAGATACAAATCGGCTTAAGAAAGTGCGCCCTGGTTGTGTTTTTTGTAGTGTTATCTACATGCGTGTTGTAGAGCCTAGGGCCTAGTCTAGGGGCTTATTAATCTCAAGTTACTCGAGTGCATGACATTCTAACATAGAGAGCCCTGCCAGTACAGCATGTGAAGCCAAGGCACTGTCTCGGGTGAGAATCTGCTGGTTTTGAGCCGCTTAGGATGAAAAGGAATGAAACGCCCTCTCTTGGTTGAACAACCCTCCCTTCCCTTCTTGGTCAGAGGAGGTTTGCCCTTGGCTGACTCCCGCTCCTTTGCATCAGAACATCCAAACTCCTTTGCTGTCTTCTGCCCCTCTCACCACCAGCAAGATCCAAAAATAGAAAAGTCTACTCTCCCCCACCCCCACCCCTCTCTGTGTTCTAAGCCATGAAGAACTAGCAGTAGGTACCATCTTACCACCCCTGCCTTGAGTTAGCAGTAGGTACCATCTTACCACCCCTGCCTTGAGTTAGCAGTAGGTACCATCTTACCACCCCTGCCTTGAGTTAGCAGTAGGTACCATCTTACCACCCCTGCCTTGAGTTAGCAGTAGGTACCATCTTACCACCCCTGCCTTGAGTTAGCAGTAGGTACCATCTTACCACCCCTGCCTTGAGTTAGCAGTAGGTACCCCCCCCCCCCCCCCCCCCCCGAGATTTAAAGGGCACCACTGCCTCCTCAGCACAGTGCTTAGGGAGGTCTGGGGATGAGGAAAGGGCAACTCTCTCAACCAACCACAGCAAAGCCAAAGCCACAGACAGGTAATGCACAGAGACAGGTGATGCACTCAGACAGGTAATGCACACAGACAGGTAATGCACACAGACAGGTAATGCACTCAGACAGGTAATGCACTCAGACAGGTAATGCACACAGATAGGTAACGCACACAGACAGGTAATGCACACAGACAGGTAATGCACAGAGACAGGTAATGCACACAGACACAGACAGGTAATGCACACAGACACAGACAGGTAATGCACACAGACACAGACAGGTAATGCACACAGACAGGTAATGCACACAGACACAGAAAGGTAATGCACACAGACAGGTAATGCACACAGACAGGTAATGCACAGAGACAGGTAATGCACACAGACAGGTAATGCACACAGACAGGTAATGCACACAGACACAGACAGGTAATGCACACAGACACAGACAGGTAATGCACACAGACACAGACAGGTAATGCACACAGACAGATAATGCACACAGACACAGAAAGGTAATGCACACAGACAGGTAATGCACAGAGACAGGTAATGCACACAGACAGGTAATGCACAGAGACAGGTAATGCACAGAGACAGGTAATGCACACAGACAGGTAATGCACACAGACACAGACAGGTAATGCACACAGACACAGACAGGTAATGCACACAGACAGGTAATGCACACAGACAGGTAATGCACACAGACAGGTAATGCACACAGACACAGACAGGTAATGCACACAGACACAGACAGGTAATGCACACAGACAGATAATGCACACAGACACAGAAAGGTAATGCACACAGACAGGTAATGCACACAGACAGGTAATGCACAGAGACAGGTAATGCACACAGACAGGTAATGCACAGAGACAGGTAATGCACACAGACAGGTAATGCACACAGACACAGACAGGTAATGCACACAGACACAGACAGGTAATGCACACAGACAGGTAATGCACACAGACACAGACAGGTAATGCACACATACAGGTAATGCACACAGACAGGTAACGCACAGAGACAGGTAATGCACACAGACAGGTAATGCACACAGACACAGACAGGTAATGCACACAGACACAGACAGGTAATGCACACAGACAGGTAATGCTCACAGACAGGTAATGCACACAGACAGGTGATGCACACAGACACAGACAGGTAATGCACACAGACAGGTAACGCACACAGACAGGTAATGCACACCACTCCCATCTTTATTTGTGTGTGTGAGAGCTTCTGTCTTCCTGTCGTCAGTGTTTACCCATACATATTTCCGTTAT
>NW_027666949.1:140000-157500 GCF_963457725.1 Sprattus sprattus | reverse complement strand
CACACACGCACCTGCCCTGCTTCATTAATCATGACCCTGGCCGCTTGGCTTCCCGGTGGACCTGTGTGAATCTGTGTGAAGACATTGGCCCACAGACTGACCTGTGTGTGTGTGTGTGTGTGTGTGTGTGTGTGTGTGTGTGTGTGTGTGTGTGTGTGTGTGTGTGTGTGTGTGTGAAGACATCGACCCACAGACCAGCGGACTGACCTGTGTGTGTCTGTGTGAAGACATCGGCCGGCAGACCAGCTTACTGACCTGTGTGTATCTGTTTGAACACATCGACCAGCGGACTAACATGTGTGTGTGTGTGTGTGTGTGTGTGTGTGTGTGTATTTGTGTGTGTGAAGTAGGGGTGCAACGGATCAAAAAACTCACGGTTCGGATCGTTCCTCGGATCAGAGTCACGGATCGGATCATTTTTCGGATCAGCAGAAAAAAAAATTAAAAATAGACAAGACAAATAAACATGTGGAGGAAGGGGCTGCTTAAATGCCGCGGTGATGAGCGGTTGTTGAGCCGCTTTCGGTTTCACTCCTGTCAGTGAACCACCGGGGTGATGTCGCTGTAAATGCTTGGCCATGCTCGATGTGTTTCCACTGTTGTATGGCTTTCTTGTGCCACAGTGCCTAGGGGAGAGTGGGGTAAGATGTGCCAGTGGGGAAGTTGTGCCACCCCTTATTTCTAGGGAACCATAGAAAAAATTGGTCAAGTGACCATATATTTTTGAAGAATCAGCCATTTAACTCATCCTGCAAAAAAGAGAGTCTCTTTGCATGAGAGATAAGCTCATTTAAGTTCTTAAAACGTTTTTTTTGCCTTTCAAAGTAAAATTTCTATGATCACGTTTTTTTGATTGTTGTGTCTAAACGGGTTTAGACAAGTTTAAAAACATTTCACACATGTTTTAGTGCTTTGGTAAGCTACACTATGAGTCTATATAGCTAGTATGAATTTAGCTCAAAACAGCTGGATGATGCATTTTTTCCAAAAAGGTGGGATTGGGGTGATTTGTGCCAAAGGGCCTGGGGTAAGTTGTGCCAGTGATCTGTAAAGAGAATTCCATTCAATTTGGTCTTCATTTGAACATGTGTTCATGTAAATTACCTTTAAATAGAATTGGCTCAACTCAGCTTTGTTCTGATGTGTTCAGGAAGCTCTAGGCCTTGTTTAAGAAAATGCACCTTTGATGTGCTCATGTGGCGCAATAGGCTTGTAGAAAATCAGCTTTTGTTGTTGAAAAATAACTTTAAATACACCTTAAATGAGTAATTTTGCATTGAATTTGTCTATGCAAATATACTGTTTTACTTTAATAATCAATGGCACAATTTACCCCAATGTATTCTCTTTAATGGCACAACTTACCCCGCACCGGGGGCAAGTTGTGCCACGAGACTACTTTTTTTCAGTAAGCTATATTTCTTTAATACTATATTTCAGATCCAAATTGATTGTTCCCAAAGATGCACAACATCCTGAAATATATGTGCATATTTTAGTTTGAAGCATTACCGTCATGGCCTCGCTTATAAGTCACTTTAAGTAAAAACTGGCACATCTTACCCCACTCTCCCCTACACACCGTCACGGTTTTATCCACCAACTTCTTTCCTTCTGCATTCAATTTGACAGGGGAGCCAAAATGCTCCCAAACAGGGGATTTAAATGTGGGGCGTTCAAGTTCTTCTGTTCCTCCGCTCGCTATGACCACGCTGTGTTGCAGGTTTTCTTTATGTTAGCAATCGCTATGTCAGCTACGTGTTACGTCTGTGTGGTAACCTAGGCGACAGGTTTGCGTGGCAGCGCGAGTATATGGAAACAGACGTATCACTAGAGGCAGCAGTTATCGTTACAGTACTCACCGAAGTCTAGCCTACTTTTGTTTTCCATGCCCACTGTTCTACATGTTGTACGCTGAGGACAATAAATCACAACGAGCCATAGGACTGTTTGCTTATTGAAAAGGAACTGTTGCAGACTTTTACCCAGAGCGTGTTAAGTAGCTCTGTCCCTGGAACTAGCAGGAATGGTTACGGCTGTGTGTGGACTGAACATGCGCACATTTTTTTTTTTTTTCATAAATCAATCCGCGGATCATGCGTGTGCCGAACCGAAATAGATGATCCGAACGGATCACGGATCAATGATGATCCGTTGCACCCCTAGTGTGAAGACATCAGCCGGTGGACTGACCTCTGTGTATCTGTGTGAAGACATCGGCCGACCGGCAGACTAACGTGTGTGTGTGTGTGTGTGTGAAGTCATCGACCAGCAGACCGACCTGTGTGTGTGTGTGTGAAGACATCGGCTGCTTACTGACCTGTGTGTGTGTGTGTGTGTGAAGACATCGGCTGCTTACTGACCTGTGTGTGTGTGTGTGTGTGAAGACATCGGCCGTGGTGGATTTATGAAGGGGTCACTGGGTCAACAACTGTTTAGAGTATAGATATATCATCTATATAGAGATCTCTCTCTCTATATATTCATAATCTAGGGTTATATATATACAGTATATCATCTCTCTCTCTCTCTCTTTCTCTCTCTCTATATTATCTTTTAAAGAGGATGAAGAGGGGATGACCTACAACAACAGACAGATAGGGAGAGATAGAGAGAGAGAGAGAGATAGAGAGAGGGAGAGAGAGAGAGCAGGGCCAGTGTGTTTCACCTGAGGAGTTCAATCAGAAACGAGTTTATGTGTGTGTGTGTGTGTGTGTGTGTGTGTGTGTGTGTGTGTGTGTGTTTGTGTGTGTGTTACCTGCACAGACAGGACTCTAGGGATAATGAAAAATGACTCTGAAATCAAATGTCTTCTCTTTGCGGACGATTTGGTTCTGCTGTCCCCAACAGAAGAGGGTCTACAGCAGAGCCTAAATGTCCTGCACAAGTTCTGTCAGACCTGGGCTCTGACTATTAACCCACAAAAAACAAAAACACTAACCTTCTAGAAAAAAATCAGAAATCAGGGAAAGAAATTCACCCTTGGTACATATGAAATCGAAAATGTAAAAAGTTACACCTACCTTGGACTGAGAATGAGTTCTACTGGAAATTTCAACTTGGCCGTGAGTGATTTGAAAGAGAAAGCAAGAAGAGCTTTCTATGCCATCAAAAAATCTATTCAATTTGACATACCCATTCGGATCTGGCTCAAAATATTCCAAACAATTATTGAACCAATCGCATTATACGGCAGTGAAGTGTGGGGTCCTCCTATGCACAATGGATTTGAAAAATGGGACAAACACCCAATCGAAACCCTGCATGCAGAGTTCTGGAAAAGTATACTCAAAGTACAGAGGAACACACCTAACAATGCATGCAGGGCTGAATTGGGCCAATACCCTTTATTAATTAAAATAGAAAAAAGAGCCATCAAATTCTTTGAACACCTCAAAAGGAGCGACCCCAACTCTTATTGTTACAAAGCCCTAAAAAGCCAAATGATGAGTGCAAAAACAAGCCCCCTCATCCTGCTAGTCCTGAGACTCACACGTACTAATAGTACAAATAACCAAACTAATAGTCAGCCTCAGGACCTCGCCACCCTTTCTCAAACAATTCGGCCTAACCAAATTATCAATCCAGAAAAACTAAATTACTTATCATACTGGACTGAAACAACAAAAAGACAAAATAAACTTCAATGTTATTTGGCCCTAAACAGAGAGTATACTGTGGCAAACTACCTATTCACAGTCACTGACACCAGGCAGAGAAAAACCTTGACCAGGTACAGGCTTAGTAACCACAGTCTGGCCATCGAAAAGGGCAGACACAGGCAAACCTGGCTGCCCAGAGAGGACAGGCTGTGTACCAACTGCAACCAAGGTGTAATTGAAACAGAGCTTCACTTCCTGGCAGAATGCTGCCAATGGAAAGACATAAGGGACCAATTCTTTCCTAAATTCAGAGCTATGCACCCAGACCCTCAGGACCTTGATCCAGGTCTGAGGGTGTTATTGGGAGAGGAAGAGAGGAGCACAAGAGTGGCAGCAAGATATATAGATGCTTGCCACAGAAAAAGAGAAGAGTCACTTCATCAGTGAACCACACACACGGATACATTCCCCCACACACACTTACATGCACTCACATCCACACCACCACACATGCATGAACACACACGCACGCATGCACACATGCACACATGCACACACACACACTACCGTTACAAAATTATGTTTTATTTTCTACTTGTTCTATTATATTATTATATGTATTACAAGAATGCTTTGGCAATGCAAATTGTGTTTTTTTGTCATGCCAATAAAGCTGAATTGAAATTGAAATTGAAATTAATGAACAGAATTGAGTTTCTGTGTGCGTGTGTGTGTGTGTGTGTGTGTGTGTGAGTGTGTGTGTGTGTGTGTGTGTGTGTGTGTGTGTGTGTGTGTGTGTGTGTGTGTGTGTGTGTGTGTGTGTGTGTGTGTGTGTGTGTGTGTGTGTGAGTGTATGTGTGTGTGTGTGTGTGTTGACAGCTACTCTCTCTCTCTCTCTGTATTGACAGGTACTCATGTTGTGGAAGCGAGACGAGGCTCATTTCAATGAGATGGAAATGTCAATCCCCAATCCAGCAATCTAGCTTTCACATGTCAAACACACACACACACACACACACACACACACACACACACACACACACACACACACTTGTCTGTCCTGGTCCACACTCACGGAGAGATGGACAGAGATTAAGGAGGTGTGTGTGTGTGTGTGTGTGTGTGTGTGTGTGTGTGTGTGTGTGTGTGTGTGTGTGTGAATAAGAAGAATGAGAGGGCGGCTGAGGGGTTATCTTGGCCTATTTGTTTTGAGCATCTCTGGTGTCCATCCATCAGAATTGGATTCCTCTAACCGGGCTTTATGTGTTTCTGTGTGTGTGTGTTTGTGTGTGTGTGTGTGTGTGTGTTTGTGTGTGTGTGTGTGTGTTTGTGTGTGTGCGTGTGTGTGTTTTTCTGTTTGTGTGTTTTTATGTGTATGTGTATGTGTGTGTGTGTGTGTGTGTGTGTGTTTCTGTTTCTGTGTGTGTATGTTTTGGTGTGTGTGTGTGTGTGTGTGGAAAATGGATTCCTCTAACTGGGCTTTGAATAAGCAGAAAGGCACATAGATATCAGAGGTGTCCGCATGACACTGTCAGACCACACAGACACATCAGGAGAGGTTAGACGTGTGTGTAAGTGTATCTGAGTATGTGTGTGTGTGTGTCTGAGTATGTGTGTGTGTGTGTGTGTGTGTGTCTGAGTGTGTGTGTGTGTGTGTCTGAGTGTGTGTGTGTGTGTGTAAGTGTGTCTGAGTATGTGTGTGTGTGTGTGTATCTGAGTGTGTGTGTGTGTGTGTGTGTGTGTGTGAGTGTGTTGGTAGGTGGGTGGGTGTTTGACTGAAGACAAAGTGCTTTAATCAGATCCTTTTTTGCTGCCATGGTAATAGTGTTGCCATGGTAATAGTGTTTGTCAACTGTATCTGAAACTAAGCCCCCCCGCACCCTGCAACCACCCCCCCCCCCCCCCCCCCCCCAAGATTTATCACCTCCAGGGGAGATCTATGTGGCGCCGTGTGTGTGTGTGTGTGTGTGTGTGTGTGTGTGTGTGTGTGTGTGTGTGTGTGTGTGTGTGCGTGTGTGTGTGTGACCTTGAGCTGGTGGGAGACACATCTGTCATATTTACCCCCCGTCTCCCCAGGACAGTAGACTCACAGAGGGCGGAGGAAAACAAAAACAAAAACAAAAACAAGAAAACAAAAGCACAACAAACACCCTGAAACTCCAATGACCTCTACAGCACTCAGCCCAAAGACACCCTGAAACTACAATGACCTCTAGAGCACTCAGCCCAAAGACACCCTGAAACTACAATGACCTCTAGAGCACTCAGCCCCAAAGACACCCTGAAACTACAATGACCTCTAGAGCACTCAGCCCCAAAGACACCCTGAAACTCCAATGACCTCTAGAGCACTCAGCCCAAAGACACCCTGGAACTACAATGACCTCTACAGCACTCAGCCCAAAGACACCCTGAAACTACAATGACCTCTACAGCACTCAACCCTCCTGACACCCTGAAACTACAATGACCTCTAGAGCACTCAACTACAAAACAGCCCATCACCTACTGAAAACTACAACACCCCTAAACGCCACCCATCACCCACATACCCCAAAACTACAACACCCCTAAACGCCACCCAACACTACAATACCCCTAAACGCCACCCAAAACTACAATACCCCTAAACTTCACCCAAAACTACAATACCCCTAAACGCCACCCAAAACTACAATACCCCTAAACGCCACCCAAAACTACAACACCCCTAAACGCCACCCAACACTACAACACCCCTAAACTACAATACCCCAAAACTTCACCCAAAACTACAACCCCACTAAACTTCACCCATAACTACAATACCCCTAAACTTCACCCAAAACTACAATACCCCCAAACGCCACCCAAAACTACAATACCCCTAAACTTCACCCAAAACTACAATACCACTAAACTTCACCCATAACTACAATACCCCTAAACTTCACCCAAAACTACAATACCCCCAAACGCCACCCAAAACTACAATACCCCTAAACTTCACCCAAAACTACAATACCACTAAACTTCACCCATAACTACAATACCCCTAAACTTCACCCAAAACTACAATACCCCCAAACGCCACCCAAAACTACAATACCCCTAAACTTCACCCAAAACTACAATACCACTAAACTTCACCCAAAACTACAATACCCCTAAACTTCTCCCAAAACTACAACACCCTTAAACTTCTCCCAAAACTACAATACCCCTAAACGCCACCCAAAACTACAATACCCCTAAACGCCACCCAAAACTACAACTAGTGTGTGTGTGTGTGTGTGTGTGTGTGTGTGTTCATACTTTTCCCCCTATATCCAATAAGTGTGAGGCACATCCCACTGCAGCAGTGGCAGAGATCAAAAACCCATATCAGTGTGTGTGTGTGTGTGTGTGTGTGTGTGTGTGTGTGTGTGTGTGTGTGTGTGTGTGTGTGTCTGTGAGTGTGTGTGTGTGTGTGTGTATGCTCTCGTAAGTGTTGCTTTCTTAGGTCTGCTGTGTGTGGGCGTTTGAAAAGCACTCTGGGTAATTATGGCAGGAAGAGCCGCTGAGCCTCTTCTTCAACTTCCTGCCTGGCTGAGGATGGACGCACCGCACCGCATGTGGCCCGGACACGGCACGGATACGGCACGGATAAGGCAGATACACAGCAGCCCTGCTGCACACACACGGACACACGGCTGGAAACAAACAGGCACATCCACACTGACACACCCACATGGACACACACACACACACACACACACACACGCACAAACACACACACACACGCACGCACGCACGGAAGGGAGGGAGGGAGGAGAGAGAGAAATAAAGAGAGAGAGGAGAGTGATAGAGTGAGACAGAAGGAGAGGGGGAGAGAGAGAAATAAAGAGAGAGAGGAGAGTGATAGAGTGAGACAGAAGGAGAGGGGGAGAGAGAGGAATAAAGAGAGAGAGGAGAGTGAGAGAGTGAGACAGAAGGAGAGGGGGAGAGAGAGAAATAAAGAGAGAGAGGAGAGTGAGAGAGTGAGACTGAAGGAGAGGGGGAGAGAGAGGAATAAAGAGAGAGAGGAGAGTGAGAGAGTGAGACAGAAGGAGAGGGGGAGAGAGAGGAGAGTGAGAGAGTGAGACAGAAGGAGAGGGGGAGAGAGAGGAGAGTGAGAGAGTGAGACAGAAGGAGAGGGGGAGAGAGAGGAGAGACAGACTAAGGGTGAGGAAGGCTGATCTTTAAAGAACGGAAATGGCCGTATTAAAAGTGTCTCTGGGTAATGGAGCTGCAAGTATACAGCCCCGTTAAACTCTCTGTGAGTGTGTGTGTGTGTGTGTGGCTGTGTGTGTGTGTGTGTGTGTGTGTGTGTGTGTGTGTGTGTGTGTGTGTGTGAGTGCCTGTCTACAGCCGCATTAAAACTCCACTTTGTGTCTTTCTGACGCATCAGCATAGGAGGCTGCAGCGGTGTGTGTGCATATGACTGTATATGTGTGTGTTTGTGTGAAATGTGTGTGTGCATATGACTGTATACGTGTAGGTGTGTGTGTGTGAGAATGTGTGTGTGTGTTCATAGGAGTGTATATACAGCGGGTGAAATAAGTATTGAACACGTCGCCATTTTTCTCAGTTAATATATTTCCAAAGGTGCTATTGTTATGAAATTGTCACCACATGTTGGTAACAACCCAAGTAATTCATACATACTGTTACGACCCTGGCGGGTCTAGGCCCCGCCCCCCATGATTGCATGCCTGTCTGTCTGTCTATCTCTAACCAGGTGATTGGAAACAGGTGTAGCAGAGGATTGCAAGCAGGTGGAGGGTTGATTGGATGGGCTACAAAAGCCCTGATCAGGTGGAAGATGGGAGAGCTTTTGGTCTTCCCTTCAGTTGGTGTTCGTTGGTCGTGGATAGAGTTTGGAGTTTGGAGTATCGTTGGATTGTTGGATTGTCGGATTGTCGGATTGTCGTCGTTTGTTTATATTACCATTGCACTGACTTTACACCACACCTTTTGTTTCTCTTCACAACCCTGACGTCCACCACACATTTACCTATAATTATTAGATACCGCTTATACTTGTAATCATTAATAAATATATATTATAATATTTATCATAAATTCTGCGTGGTCTCCCCTTTGTGTTCGGGCATTGAGCCATGCTCGTTACACAAAGGGGAGACCACGCAGAATTTATGATGGTTTTGTTTGTACCAATTCAGAAGAAGAGACTGGCTTCGTGTTAGCCATTTCTTTGAAGACAGCTCAACTTTCCGCTCAAATAAGTTGTAACTGTGTAGAGCTGACAAACTACTAGCAAGGTAACGTGACCTAGCTAGCTGAGTTACCAGATTCGCAAGGTACCGGGTAACTAAGCTAGCTAGTTAGCTAAAATAGTTTTCCAAACCATGGGTTCCTCAAAGAAACACAAGGAAAAGGACCGCGATAGAGATGCCGAGGAGCGACACCGTGAGCACAAAAAACACCGTCACAAGGACCGCGAGAGGGATAAGGAGCGGGACAGTACCCGAGACAAAGAGAAGAGAAAGCGGTCACGGTCTCGAGACAGAAGTAGCCGGGGGGCCGAGAAGGAAAGTCGTAGCAAAGGCGATAAAAGCACCGGGGAGCCGCGAGTAAAGAAAGAAAAAACAGATCCCGGATATGAGGAGACTACTGAAATTGGACCACAGTCTGCAAGTGGAGATGCCTCCCTTAGTATTGAGGATACGAACAAGTTGAGGGCCAAACTTGGCCTGAAGCCCCTTGATCTGAATGAAGCCAAGAAAGAGCTGGGCACCAAAGAGGATCCAAAGGTGGCGGAGACCATCAACCCTGTGACGATCAAAAAACAGAAGGAGATGAGGGAGAAACTGGCCGCCATGAAGGAGAAGCGCCTGCTCAATCAGAAGCTGGGTAAGGTGAAGACTCTGGGAGAGGAGGAGCCCTGGCTGGATGACACAGCAGCCTGGGTGGAGAGGAGTCGCAAACTGACCAAGGAGAAGGAGTTGGCGGAGAAGAGGGCAAAGATGCTTCAGGAGATGGATGAGGAGTTCGGTGTGAGCAGTCTGGTGGAACAGGAGTTTGCTCATGACAAAATGTCTGCATACACCTCCCGTGATCTCAGAGGCCTGACTGTCCAGCACAAGATTGATTCTTTTAACTTGTTACTGCTTTAACGCCCCCTAATGGACCCGGGGGCGGGCCCGTACTGGATAAATCGCCAAAACAAATCCTGAAAATTCTATTTCTGAAAATATGATTCAAACTCCCATTTAATATTTTTTTGTGGTAATCCAACTATGTGTAAACCGATTTTCAGTTGTCTACATGCATCCATTACAAATAAATACGATTTTAAACACACCATGACACATCCTCATTTTTTACATATGGAGCAGCCTCCTCCCATAACTAAGCCATTTAAATGTGTTTCTGCATTAACGTAACCTTAAATAACGTTATAGAACATTCATTTACCTTCAAAACATCTAAAAAACAGACTTGAACTGCATGGTTATGTCCATAAAGTTGTTTATTCTCTTGCTCACGACATTGAGAAAAAACGTTCACTTTCTTGTATGTTTCTGATTACGATCTTCTCGCTCTCTTCCTGGCAACACTACACGACGTTATCACGTGATGTTACATATGGTTACAAAGGTTAAGACCCCCTCTTTCAGAATCTTTGGATTTTATTGGCTGTTAAACACATGTTTGTCATGAGTGACAGGCATTACCACCAATGGCATCAGCTCTCAATCATGAGGCTGCTTAGGCATGTCCTATCATATCACTTTACACTTCTTGTAAGACTTCTCAGTAGTGATTGACACCTGTTTTACCGAATAATAGAGATTCTAACAAAAAAGTAGGTAGGTCATTTGCCCTGATTGCTCAGTCCTGGAGTTTAGATTTTTGAAAGCGCAACTCAAGAGTCTCAGCTGCGCTCCCGGTGCGTAAATGGGCCATTTTGTTTACCTACAAATGCGCACAGCAAGTGGTTTGGTCCACACGATCCTGAGGGCTTGTTTGTGCATATTTTTGGCTGCAATTTGCCTCCCTTGTACTCATCCATCATGGCAAGACGAGGATTGCAGATGAGTGAAATACATGGGATGATTTTTGATGAAGACGTCGACGGAAGCCAGTGGACTCAGCATGGACTAGCATGCTAGCATGGACTCAGCATGGACTCAGCATGGACTAGCATGGACTCGGAAGAGTGAATGGAATCGATGCCATCCTCGATGCGTAAGTAATTTAAATCAACTACTTTTTAGTGCATACCAGTAAGCTATGCATATGCCTTATTCTCTTTAGTGCTTTATTTTTTTTTTTATCATTGTGGGATGTAGTTTGTTAGTAATGGATATTGGT
Organism: Sprattus sprattus; assembly: GCF_963457725.1. Classification (NCBI taxonomy): domain Eukaryota; kingdom Metazoa; phylum Chordata; class Actinopteri; order Clupeiformes; family Clupeidae; genus Sprattus; species Sprattus sprattus. Next base: position 146,560 of record NW_027666949.1, on the reverse strand, counting down.
TAGCATGCTGCTGCTGTATTTACGTAGCTGCAATGTAGGCTACAACATACTAACATAGCACAACCTGCTTCTTGCCTCAAATCGCATAGAAATGTTTTATTTACATCTGCTAAATGCATGCTGAATGCATAATGCCTATGTTATTATCACACTTCAACTTGACTATGGTGTTTTTTTACATATGTTTACATTTTACATATTTTTGCATTAGCTTAGTAAATAACATGAAGCAACATTCAATTGTAAGGCATGACCCAGTCAAAATATTGATATTGTCCAACGTTTTTATCTTGCAGTGACCCAGCCCCAGCTTCAGTATCACCCTCACCCCCACCACCACCCCTGTCGCCACCACCACCACCATCCCTGTCGCCACCACCACCACCACCCCTGTCGCCACCACTACTACCAGCTGCACAGTCTCCAACAGTGACACAATCCAATCTCAAAAGAAATTATAATATTAGTCTAAAATGGAGTTATATATGTCTGTACAACGAAAAAAAACAATGATATACAATGAGAACATTTTTTATGCATTTGGAGAGCTTGGAGAGGTTTTGGACACTTGGAGACGCCTGAATGCACCATTTAGATATTACTGTGCAACACCTGGACATTTTTAGATATCTGCTCCAAACTTTGTACTTTGTTTCTCAGGAACATGGTGAATCAGGAAATATAGGACATGACAGTTTTTTTTTTTCCTTGAAACCATCCACACACTGTCAAACATAAAAATGAAAGGCGTTTTTTACATTTTTTACATTTTGTTCTGTATATGATGCTTTGAAATTGATACTTAATGATGAAAATAAAAGTCAGGAGGTGAATGCATGTCTTGGCCCATTTGTCTTCTTCAATTTAAGATATGAATGATCTTTGTATCTTGTGTACAACTTCAGATATTGAGTGTTATTATGTGTAAGTACAAATCGTTCCAAATTAAGGCGAAATATCCCACTGCAGTAACAGGTTAAAGAGGGACAGACTGTCATCCTCACACTGGAAGACAAAGGGGTGCTGGATGAAAAGGAAGACATCCTGGTGAATGTGAATATGGTTGACAAAGAGAGGGCTGACAAGAATGTGGAGCTGAAGAAGAAGAAGCCGGACTACAAGCCCTATGATGAGGAGGAGAGTGTGGATGACATGGCGACGTTGAAGACCAAGAACATGCTTGAGAAGTACGACGAGGAGATCGACGGGGAGAAGAAGAAGGGCTTCAGGCTGAACGCTGTGGGCTGTGCCGAGGGAGAGAGGGAGCGTGAGCTGCAGGCCATCAGGGAGGCGCTCCGCAACGATGCCCAGACCCTGCAGATGCCAGCCCTCCAAATTGCATCAGAGTACTACACAGAGCAGGAGATGGTCGGCTTCAAGAAGACGAAGAAGAGGGTGAGGAAGATCAGGAAGAAGGAGAAGGCTGGGCCGTCTGATGAGCTGCTGGACGACACACGCGTCACAGACTTCGGCTCCAGGTCTCGTGGGCGTGGGCGGCACAAGATTGAGGAGGAAGCGGTGGAGCCTTTGGAAGAGGAGGAGCCTATGGAGGAGAAAAGCAGCAGCAGCAGCAGCAGCCGATTGGCTGTGGATGTCCCAAAGCAGTCTGATGACATCAGAGTTGCAGACATGGACATGAGTGACGACGAGGGTGTTGCTCCATCTGAGCCGGTGGTGTTGGAGGAGGACGAGGCGGAGCAGGAGCTCCAGAAGCAGCTGGAGAAACAGAGGAAACTCAGACAGAAGCAGCAGCAGCAGCTGCTCAAAGACTCTGCAGAGAAGGTTGTGGAGCAGCTGAAGGGTCGTGGCGGTATGGAGGACGATGACCCTGAGTCCGTGAACATGAACATCGTGTTCAACGCCACCTCCGAGTTCTGCCGCACGCTGGGTGACATCCCCACCTACGGCCTCTCAGGCAACCGTGAAGACCAGGAGGACATCATGGACTTTGAGCAGGAGGCTGCGCGTGAGGGAGGAGGAGGAGGTTCTGAGTCTGAGACGGATGAGAACATTGGCTGGAGCACCGTCAACCTAGACGAGGAGCAGAAGCAGGCCGACTTTGGTACAGCCTCCACCACTATCCTGGATGAGGAGCCCATTGTGAACTCTGGCCTGGCTGCCGCTTTGCATCTCTGCAAGAATAAAGGGTTGCTGGACACTCAGATGCAGAAGATGGCGAGGGTGAAGGCTCCACAAAAAATTATCATCAATCAGGATGACAACTACTGCATTGAGGACAAGATGATGATAGACGACAAGTACAGCCGTAGGGAGGAGTACCGCGGCTTCACACAGGAGTTCAAGGAGAAGGACGCCTATAAGCCCGACGTCAAGATCGAGTACGTGGACGAGTCTGGACGCAGGCTCACTCCCAAAGAGGCTTTCCGACAGCTGTCCCATCGTTTCCATGGGGGCTCGCCGAGATTTTTCCACGGAATCTGGTAAAACAACTTTTCATCCACTCATTGGGGAATAGTGGTTGTAAAGCTGTTAGTGATTAGGTTGATCGTGCGTTTTAACTTGAATGCTGATGTGCAGAAAAACTGCCGGCACAGAGAAAAAAAACGTATTGGAAATTGGGGAGATCCACGTGGAAATTTGTAAATTGAAAACGTTGTTTTTCGTTTGGTTACCGTGGAGGAGAAGATCAAGTTTGGTAGTGACTGCGCACAGTGCAAACTAGTGTAAATTGAGTACAGGTGTAGTGGTATTGGGTGGTAATCGTAGGTTAGAACCTACTGAGCAACGTGAATCCCTGGACAGGTGAAGTGCGCTTACCGCTGTTGGGTGGGGTTGACTTACTTATAAATAGTATTTTTTTTATTTTTCATGGTCGTGTCGAACGCGCTGGAGCTGTTTAGCAGCTAAATTGCAGGTGGACACACTGAAGACTAGTGGTTGGAAATAGCAAGGATTGTGTTTGGGAGATAGATCAGGGAGCTCTAATCTTTCTTGGGGTTTAGGAGTGGGTGGTTCTACACCTGGGCTGAATTGCTGGTTGTGCACTGTCGTGTCAAGTCACCGGTAAAAGAAATATTCGGGGAGTACGCATTGTTAGATCTGGGCCAGATCGGTTGGTGCAATATTGCAGGGTAGCCTATAGGTATCGCGATGGAGTCGCTGGAGGAGTTTTTCAAATCTCCGAAAGAGAGTTATTTGGAGGGACTCACGAAAAATCAGTTAAGGGTAGTGGCAGAGCATTACCACTTCAGTGAAGGGTTGGCAAAACATCTGAGGAAAGATGAGTTAAAGGACGAAGTAAGACAGAAGTTGCTGGAGATGTCCATAATAGCGGTAGAATCTCCTCCTGTAATTCCGACAGCAACGTCTACCCCAACACGCTCAGAGTCAGGGATTCCTTCGCAGGGAGAGGCATTAAGCTTTGCGGAGCAAATACAGCTTTTAAAAATGCAAAATGAAATGCAACTCGAACAGAAGCGCGTTGATGCGGATATTCAGCTCAAACGGCTTGAAGCTGAAAAAAAGCTAGACGCGGCTGAGAGGGAAAAGGAGAGGGTATTCGAAATCGAAAAGATTAGGTTAATAGCTGAAGGAAAATTGCGGGGAACTGGAGACGCCTCTGGGTCATCGGGAGGGGGTGGCGCAGAAAGCCTATCCAGTATGATCAAGTTTCTGCCTAGGTTCAATGATCGTGACCCGGACATTTTCTTTTCCCTGTTTGAAGGAATTGCCGATGAGCGGGGGTGGAATGACTCTGAGCGCACCCTGGTCATACAAACTGTTCTCCCAGGGAGAGCGCAAGATGCGTTCATTGCTTTATCGGTAGCCGATCGGAAAAACTATCAACGGGTCAAAGAAGCCGTGTTAAGGGCGTACGAACAGGTACCGGAGTTTTATAGACAGAGGTTTAGGAACGGGCGAAAAGATGACCAACAAACTTATTCTGAGATTGCAAGAGAGTTGAATGGATTTTTTAATCGCTGGTGTTCCTCTGTTCATGCCAACACATACGAGAGGTTGTGTGATTTAATTGTTTTAGAACAATTCAAGGACATTGTCCCTGAACGGCTTGCGATGTATATCAATGAGCACAAAGTTAAAACTGCCGCGGAGGCTGCCATACTCGCGGATGAGTTCAACTTGACTCATAGAGGCACGCATAAAGAATATGTACCACGCAGGCCTAGCTCCCCGTGGGAGGAACGGGGCACAAGTCGTTTCACTAGGGGTCCATATGACACTAGACAAATGCTTTCAAGTCGCAGTGAGTCGGACGTCGAAAGATGTCATTACTGTTTGAAGAATGGTCATTGGAAAAGAGAATGCCCACTGCTCGAGGGAAGAGATGACAAAGGGCCTAACTCGCACAAAGGGGACTCAGTAAAAGGGGTTGGCTGTGCAGCCCGGGTCCGTCAGTCTTTCCGCACTGAAAAGAGGGTGCAGGTGAATATCACTGTCCCTGCAGGTGGTTCAGGCTGTGAGATGCCTGGTCCCTCTGGACCAGGGCAGTGTGTCGCTGAGTCCACGGATGAGCATGGCGGGGAGGGGTATGCCCCGTTCATTACGGATGGCTTTATTTCGCTGGTAGGGAGCGCGGAAAAGACGCCTGTTAAGATTTTGCGAGACACTGGGGCTACAGAGACGTTCGTAACTGAAGGCATTTTACCGTTTTCTGTTCAGTCTAGCACCGGCGAACGTGTTCAAATTCGGGGCATGGGAATGCAAATTATGTCTGTTCCCTTGCACAAGATCGTGCTGAGTTCTGATCTTGTGCAGGGTGAAGTAATTGTGGGTGTTCGTCAGGCGTTGCCTGTTCCAGGAGTGGATGTAATTCTGGGTAACATTGTGGCTGGGCACCGAGTATGGCCAAGCGGGCCACCACCACTGGCAGGATCAACTGAGGCAATAGATGCCACTAAAAAAGATGACTCTGTCACAGAGTTTCTGGAGGGTTTCACTGAGGTTTTCACTGTGGAAAGTAGCAAAAAATCAGTGAAGAAGTCTCCGAAAATCGGAATCGGTGTAGCGGGATTCACTGTGTTTTCCCTTTTTGTTGGAATAAACCTGTTTTTCGAGAGAGCCCTCCTTGAGATAGTAAATATATTATTTATTACAGGGTTATCAATTGGCTTCGGCCCCGAACACACCTTCATATTCTCCTGTCAAAGGAATAAAGGGAAAGTCACCAGTTTCTTCCTTGGGGCTGTATTTGGTATATTGACCGGATGGGCCTTTATTGGGTTGGATTTAAAGATTGTTGGCTTTATTTTGTTATACAGGGGGTTCACCTCTCGCAATGTGTTGAGAAATGTCAAATTTACATGGATTTATGCGTGTCCAGCGCCCCAGGGTGGGGGGGGGGGGATCTGTGGACTGGTTGTTGTCTGCTTACAACAAGTGTATCTCTCCTCTCCTGTCTCTTCCCCTGTCCCTCTTAAACTGCTTTTCAGGCCCTGGAATTGCTGAGGGGCAGTAGGTTGTGCATCTGGTGAGCTGGATGATTGTTGAGCGTGTGAGTGAATAATGAAGAGGTGAATTGGATGTTTTAGGTAAATGGGGTTTTTATTGTGCAGAATCTCACCTAAAGTGGGCTTCTGTCTTAAGGGGGGGGATGTTACGACCCTGGCGGGTCTAGGCCCCGCCCCCCATGATTGCATGCCTGTCTGTCTGTCTATCTCTAACCAGGTGATTGGAAACAGGTGTAGCAGAGGATTGCAAGCAGGTGGAGGGTTGATTGGATGGGCTACAAAAGCCCTGATCAGGTGGAAGATGGGAGAGCTTTTGGTCTTCCCTTCAGTTGGTGTTCGTTGGTCGTGGATAGAGTTTGGAGTTTGGAGTATCGTTGGATTGTTGGATTGTCGGATTGTCGGATTGTCGTCGTTTGTTTATATTACCATTGCACTGACTTTACACCACACCTTTTGTTTCTCTTCACAACCCTGACGTCCACCACACATTTACCTATAATTATTAGATACCGCTTATACTTGTAATCATTAATAAATATATATTATAATATTTATCATAAATTCTGCGTGGTCTCCCCTTTGTGTTCGGGCATTGAGCCATGCTCGTTACACATACAAAGAAAAAAAAACAAATACATTCAGAAATTAAGTAATGTGTATTAATGTGAAATAACACAGGAAAAAAGTATTGAACACATGAAGAAAGGGAGGTGCAAAAAGGCATGGAAAGCCAAAAAAACTGCTGGAATCTTTCAGTAATTAGAAGGCAATCTGGCCCCTAGTCAGTGCAAATTAATATCCCAACTGATGGCCTATAAAAAGGTGTCTCATTACCAAGGTGTCACACAAGAAGCAACTCATAATTTGTAAAAGCAAAGAGCTCTCTCAAGACCTTTGCAACCTTATTGTTGCAAGACATACTCATGGCATTGGTTACAGATGCATTTCTAAACTTCTGAATATTCCAGTGAGCACTGTTTCGGGCCATAATCTGGAAGTGGAAAGATCATCATTTCACCATAAACTGGCCACGACCAGGTGCTCCTCGCAAGATTTCTGACAGAGGAGTGAAAAGAATTATCAGAAGAGTTGTCAAAGAGCCAAGGACCACTCGTGGAGAGCTTCAGTAAG
>NW_027666949.1:135000-137500 GCF_963457725.1 Sprattus sprattus | reverse complement strand
AATTCAGTGAACAAATATTTTCATATTACTTTTTCACCAGTTGTTAGTCATGTAATCCTTTCATATCGATGTGAATCAATCAATACTAATACAAATTTAACTGTGGTGTGTTTTTGTTTCATTTCACAACGTATTTACTGTATAATCAACGGTAGCAGATGTAAACATTCCGCATTTGATTTGAACTGACACGGCCAAGAACTAGTTGTGTCACTGCCATGTGCTTAGAGATAGAGCAGTTAACCCCCCATGGAGACCCCATGGAGAGAATTGAATGGGATCGAAGTGCTGCCATCATGTGTCCACACTGACTGTCGTGAGTGCTACATGGTTTGCTAGGTAGGCTATGGGTGACTGGTAGCATTACCAACAATCGGTTATATTGCTGGCCCTGTTTACTAATGAATGTCAACTCTCCAACGTGGTCTTTTCATGGATTTACTGATATAAAAAATATTGACAGGGCAACCAAGCGCCACGACAAATGTCAAGACCACGTTGGTGCTGCTATCCGCCTTTCATTGCTAGGCGGCACCATGCCTATAGAGCGGTTAGTGGATGAGGGTGTGCGGCTGCAAATTCAACAGCACAACGCTAAAGTGCGTGGCAATAGGGAGGTGGTAAAACGTCTGTTAGATGCAACGGCTTACCAAGGCATGCTAGAGTTGTCTTTCAGGGGGCATGACGAAGGGGAAAATTCTGACAACAAGGGCAATTACAGGGAACTTGCGGAGGTGATAGCGAAGTATGACCGTGTTCTGGCAGAACATCTGGAAAGCTCAACCGTCTTCTCACAGGCATGTCAAAAACAATCTAGAACGATCTAATTGCAGCCATTCACCATTCGATTGAAACAGAGCTAGAAAAGGAACTTAACAGGGCACACTTCTTTTCCTGGCAAATTGACGACACCACAGACATTAGCTGTCATTCTCAGCTGTCTGTCATCTTGCGCTATGTTGATGACCACGGTACAATTCAGGAACGCCGTTTTTCTAGCCAATAATACTTGAGAAAAAGGATGTAAGTGAATGATTCAGAGCATGATGCATTTGAAATGGCATCAATTATGGTCTTGTGTCTTCATTCTTCTTAAAACAATTGTAGCTGAAAATAATCAGACAAATTACAACCAATAGCTTCAGTCATTGAGTGGAAAAAATAGGCCCAATGATTGGCCCAGAATCTTTTATTTAGTTTTACAAATCAAGAGTAGTCCTGATTTGACTAATTGGCTTTGCATCCTTTCCTTCTGGCCTGGACTAGTCCATCAAAGACATGCTGCCCACCAGCTTTCAAAGTACAATGCTGCCACTGGTGAATTTATCAATTTTATTCACAAAATTATCCCTCCCGGCTATTTTGTGATGTAGTTCACCAAAACACCCTGAAACAACTTGAGTCTCACATACTTATGCCACCAACAGTACAAATGGGCCAATGGCAACCAAGCGCGCAGTCCTTCCTCCCTCACTTTAAAAACCACCAGCCGCCACTGTGGGTGTATGTGTTTTGTGTGTGTGTGTGTGTGTGTGTGTGTGTGTGTGTGTGTGTGTGTGTGTGTGTGTTTGTGTGTATGAGTTCTTCCTCCTCTCTGAGAGAAGCACTAGTCTTTGTGATGTAAGCACACTTCAGTTGTATGTGTGGTGGTGTGTGTTCGTGCTTGGGTGTGTGTGTGTGGCTTTGATGCAAGCTTAGAGATGGCATAACATACTCCAGTGGTGAGTGTGTGTGTGTGTGTGTGTGTGTGTGTGTGTGTGTGGCTTTGATGCCCGTTTAGAGATGCCATCCCCCTGTGAGTCTTAATTGCTGCAGGAACAGACCAGCGCTTAAAGAAAGGCAAACACACACACACTCACACACACACACACACACACACACACACACACACACACACACACACACACACACACACACACACACACTAACAGATTAATCTCCTTTAATGACTTAACTCACTCTCAACACAGTTCAGTGGATGGCTGAATTATTAACCAGAGACTAAGAGGGGCTTCACACCAACACAGAACTGAGCCACTAGTATGTGTGTGTGTGTGTGTGTGTGTGTGTGTGTGTGTGTGTGTGTGTGTGTGTGTGTGTGTGTGTGTGTGTGTGTGTGTGTGTGTGTGTGTGTGTTTGTGTGTGTGTGTGTGTGTGTGTGTGTGTGTGTGAGGAAACTTCACACAACACAGTACTTGGGCGCTCTGGTGTGTGTGTGTGCGTGTGTGTGTGTGTGTGTATGTATGTGTGTGTGTGTGTGTGTGTGTGTGTATGTGTGTGCGTGTGTGTGTGTATGTGTGTGTGTGCTTCATTTGTCTCTGATGAGATCGTGGCTCCAGAGAAGAATATAAACAGGCGGACACTTCCTCACGCTTTCCAGTGTGTGTGTGTGTGTGTGTGTGTGTGTGTGTGTGTGTGTGTGTGTGTGTGAGTATACCTTCCTCACAGAAGAACACTTTCCACTGGCTGCTCTTCCTCTTACCAATTTACAATGGCACCT
>NW_027666949.1:112500-115000 GCF_963457725.1 Sprattus sprattus | reverse complement strand
TGTGTGTGTGTGTGAGTGTGTGTGTGTGTGTGTGTGTGTGTGTGTGTGTGTGTGTGTGTGTGTGTGTGTGTGTGAGAGGGAATCAGAGAGTGATCAACCTTGGTTCTCCAGCTCTGGCGTCTTTTCATCGCCAACATGAAAAGCCAATCAGACGGCCTGATTGCCCACGGAGCCTTCTGGAGCCTCTTCATGGCGCAGAGGGTGTGTGTGTGTGTGTGTGTGTGGTGTGTGAGGTGTGTGTGTGTGTGTCTGAGGGTTTTAAGGAGCGCGTAATTGAAATTTTGTCCGGCCTGGCGCAATTTCCATCTGTGGAATAATAGGCCGTCATCTGTCTCCTGCGTGGGGGGTGTGGTGTGTGTGGTGTGTGTGTGGTGTGAGTGGTGTGTGTGTGTGAGGTGTGTGTGATGTGTGAGGTGTGTGTGGTGTGTGAGGTGTGTGTGTGTAGTGTGTGTGGTGTGTGTGTGGTGTAAGGCGTGTGTGTGGTATAACGCGTGTGTGTGATGTGTGTGATGTGTGATGTGTGTGTGTGAGGGTGCACGGGCCGCCATCTTACGACAGGGCCGTGATGAGTCCTTTGATTGGCACAGTACAAGGCAGAGTGTTAGACAATACGGGTGCAAGGACATGGCGGTTCCTTTATGTGTGTGTGTGATGTGTGTGATGTATGTGTGGTGTGTTTGTGTGTGGTGTGTGTGTGTGTGTGTGTGTGTGTGGTGTGTGTGTGTGCAGTGTGTGTGTGTGTGTGTGTGTATGTGTGTGTGTGTGTGTGTGTGTGTGTGTGTGTGGTGTGTGTGTGTGCAGTGTGTGTGTGTGTGTGTGTGTGTGTGGTGTGTGTGTGTGCAGTGTGTGTGTGTGTGTGTGTGTGTGTGTGTGTGTGTGTGTGTGTGTGTGTGTGTGTGTGTGTGGTGTGTGTGTGTGCAGTGTGTGTGTGTGTGTGTGATGTGTGTGTGGTCTGTGAGGTGTGTGTGTGATGTGTGTGTGTGTGTGGGTGTGGTGTGTGTGTGTGTGTGTGTGTGTGTGTGTGTGTGTGTGTGTGTGTGTGTGTGTGTGTGTGTGTGTGTGTGTGGTGGTCTGTGAAGTGTGTATACGGTGCAAGGACATGGCGGCTCCTTTATGGGGCCCAGGCCTGACGCCTCAGATCCTAATTAGACAATCAGCAGGATTGAGAGCTCGTTAATGATGTCATTGTCATGCTAATTGGCACACACTGTTCGGCAGCAGACACACACAAACACACACACACTCACACACACACACACACACACACACACACACACACACACACACACACACACACACACACACAGAGAGAGCCTACAGTCTGTGCTCTTCCTCTTTGAGAGTGGCTGCTGGAGGGAATCAAAGACTCGACTCGGAGAGTCCTGCCAAAATAAAAGTCCCTGGGGTGGATGTCTGAAGGGCAGGAGGGTCTGAGGGGCTAAAATGAGACGAAGGGCGAAGCTGGGGTGGTGGGGGCATTGGCAGCCTATCAGGGCTCACATCCTGTCTGAGGATCAAGGGGGGAACATCCTGTCTGTGTGTAAGGGGGGAACATCCTGTCTGTGGCTCAAGGGGGGAACATCCTGTCTGTGGATCAAGGGGGGAACATCCTGTCTGTGACTCAAGGGGGGAACATCCTGTCTGTGTGTAAGGGGGGAACATCCTGTCTGTGGCTCAAGGGGGGAACATCCTGTCTGTGACTCAAGGGGGGAACATCCTGTCTGTGGCTCAAGGGGGGAACATCCTGTCTGTGGCTCAAGGGAGGAACATCCTGTCTGTGGCTCAAGGGGGGAACATCCTGTCTGTGGCTCAAGGGGGGAACATCCTGTCTGTGACTCAAGGGGGGAACATCCTGTCTGTGGCTCAAGGGAGGAACATCCTGTCTGTGGATCAAGGGGCTGAAACTTGTCTCTGGCTCAATGGGCTTAAACTCAAATCCATATTCGGTTCAGCCCTGACGTGATTGTTAGCAGTTAGCTGTGGGTTAGGTGTGTGTGTGTGTGTGTGTGTGTGTGTTAGCAGTGGGTTAGTCGTGTGTGTTAGCAGTGGGTTAGGTGTGTGTGTGTGTGTGTAGTTCATGTAGACTTGACTACACACACATAGAGGGGTATATACAAACACACACACACACACACACACACACACACACACACACACACACACACACACACACACACACACAGCCACACACACACACACACACACACACACACACACACACACACACACACACACAAGTCTCTGTGCTCAGGGTCAGTCAGGGGTATATTACTCATGTGGAATATACGACAGCTGGTCTTTGGTTTTAGATCTCTTTTAAAATGTCCTTTGACAGTGTGTGTGTTTATGCGGCATACGCGTGTGTGTAAGTGTCTGTGTTTAGGTGCTCATATGCAGTCCGTAAGTGTGTGTGTGTGTTTATTTGTGTGTTGAGTGTGAGTCTGTGTTTGTGTGTGTGAGTGTGTGAGTGTGTGTGTAATTGTGTATGTGGTGTGTGTGT
>NW_027666949.1:95000-97500 GCF_963457725.1 Sprattus sprattus | reverse complement strand
TGTGATATATTATGCAAAAGGGATATACGATTATTATATTGATTATTATAGGTGCCGTTCCCTTGTGACACCAGAAATCCAAGAAAAAATAAGCAAGATGAAAACTGATGGTTACTTGCTCCTGATGGCCGTCCATTAAAATGTCATACCGTATGTCACATCAATAAGTCTACAGAAGGCTTGCTGTTTTTTTTATTTTTAACACCCTTTCTAACACCTTTACAATGCTATGTTCTGGGCTATGTTCAGCCAGTGCTGATTTAAATAAAAGGGTTTTCATCTGTATCCTGTTGTATTTACTGTCAGCACTATTAACAAGTTCATAATGCCTTATCTTCTCTTCTCTTCTCTTATAATAATCTTATATCTGTATAATCTTATATCTTTTGTCACTTTACTTAAAGCTGACAAAGTACACTTATATAATCTCATATCTGTTCATAACAACACCACCCTTTTGTCACTTTACTTAAAGCTGACAAAGTCCACTTATAGGATCTTCTAAAAGTTTATAATATTCTATGTCTGTATAGATTAATGAATATGCATAATATATCACAAAGGTGGTTATGATGTGCCGTGAAGACCTATATACATAGTTATAATGAGTGCCACAATGACTTAAGTAGTTTTTAAAGGTATTATGAATGTTCTTATAGTGCTTCATATATGCAGGCTTCAAAGGATTCATGATTACCCACACAAACCTATGATCACATATTTGTAATGCATAGCAATAGCTACTTTTAAACGTCATCATTAATGTCCTTATAGGACCTTATAAAGGCAGGCTTCATAGCAAGTGTTACCCGACAGTCACATATTTATAATGCATTATTCCGTCTTTAATTATAACCATTCATAATTAACTGATATAATGTATCATTAAGGTGATTATGAGTCATCATGAAGACATTATACGTAGTTATAAAGTAGCTATAAGTCATTGTAGCAATCGCTATAAGTCATTATTAAGGCCCTTATAATGTCCTTATAGGGCCTTATAACGCTGGGCTTCATAGAAAGTGTTACCGGGGTTTTCTCTGTCTCTCTCTCATTAAGCACTTTTCGGTTCTTGTAGGCACTATATTGGATATTTTCTCTCACACGGGCACTTTGACTCATTTCTCAATCTGTCCCCTTTTCTATTTCTTAAGCTCTCACTTTTCTAATTAATTTTCTTTTCACTTTTCTAATTAATTTACCTAACAAACTGATGCTTTCATTCACCCATTCATGCACGACATTGAACATTACCTTTTCATACCCCTATTTTGATAGATAGATAGATTTTCATTATTGATTTTGGTACAAATACATTTGTATTATTAAATTTGAACTACTTTGTGTCGTCTTCCTTATTATGCTATAGTACCCTAACGAGTCTGCCGATACTTAATTTGCTCGTCCGTGAAACCTGTTAAAATATCCGGATCAAAAGCTTTTCGTCAGTTCAGGTGAGAACGTCTGTTGTTTGCATTGGCTACTAATAATTTCCTGCAGTCTCTGGCTAAGGAAGAGTGCTCCAGCTGGGCCTTGCCTTTCCTTCTGAGCACTGGTTTTTGTTTTCTCTATATTGTTTTAGTTTGTTATTTTGAGACAATCCTGGTCCGAAGTTTAACTACTTCTTAAGAGGGGACTGTGACAGGTGATGACAATCAAGGCAGGGCAGACAATGAGACACAGGAGAACTAAACGAGGGGAACTAACAGGACACAGGAGACACCAATAAGACAAACAAACTCGGTGATGATTGGGAACAGGTGAGGGGTGGAGAGACAGACAACCACGAGGGCACATGGCAAACACAAACAATCACAGGAAAGCACATGGTGAAAGCAGGAAGTACAATGACTAGACAAGGGAACAGAGATCACATGACACACAAGGGAGACGAACAAATAAACAGAGCAAGCAGAATGACAAGGGGAGGGCGTGAGGAGACAGACACGAAGATGCAAAGGTAAACAAACACAAATGAAGAAACACGTAACACGAGGGATACATACAAGGAAACAAGACAGTGAACGACTAATACCAACGTGACTGGGAAAGTGCAGTTTGGGAGGGTGGGTGAGCTGAAAGGGGCGTGGTCGGAGCAGAGCTCCGCGGGTACCTGACAGCTAGCTAGGACAGTTAGCTTCTTTGGGTAGGTATTGAGGACGCCAGTGGACTGCTTTATTAGACACACCGTTTCAGTGGGAATAAGCAGGGACATGCGCAGGAGTGTGCTAAGGTTAATTGGGTAACTGCCCGTTTGCCCTCCTCAAGTAAAATATATATATTTTTTTTTTCCCTCAGAGGGGCACTTTTACTCGAGGAGGGCAAACGGGGAGTTGCACAAGAATTTCATGTAGACCTTGTTTTAAAAAATCGCCTCCCGAAAAATGTCCTAAAGTAGCCTCTTCACCTCCAATCGATAGGCCTATGGGCAACGAGAGTGAAAGTCAGTAGGGGGAGGGGGGCATGCGCCCTCCTCTGACTTTGTTACTGCACGCGA